>NC_032018.1:7984529-8005362 GCF_001865875.1 Lupinus angustifolius
ACAAAAGGTACAACTTATCCGAATTCAAGCATGATTTGTGAATTTTTAACACATAATGCTTCAAACATGAATTTGTATGATTTTGTTCATAAAAAATGTGCAACAATTTACCTAAGCAAATATTTTTCAATCAAAAAGTGTTTTTGCACACAAGTTTAAAATTGGAACTTCAAAGGGGTAAGTGTTTAACTCAATTTTTCAATCATTTGATTGTAATAATTTGAACTTGTTCTTTGTCTCACCTATTCTCTTAAATTGCATAATCAATTAAGGATCACTAAGGTCTTGTTTTTGGTTGTAATAAGGTTTGGTTTGGATAATCATGGTTTTTTTAGATAATGAGGTTAAGTTAAAGTCAAAAGAGAGCATTTTTTTTGAATTTTTTCCTCAATGAAATATTTTTACTCTACTTTTTTCCATAATTCTCTTTTTCCAACCTCTTAGCTTTTGAACCTTGACTTCTTTTTGGATTTTCTTTGTATTTATACATCTCTTTTTGTTTTTCACTTTCTTTCACAATCTTTTTGTTGTTTTTGTAAAGAGATTGAAAAATTATTTTATTTTCCTTTTTAGGAAGCCAAGTCCACCAATTTCTCCCCCAACTTAATTCCTTCAAACATCCTTTAAAATTTTAATGCTCTCTTTAGAACATTTGTTTTCAAATTTGGTTTCATGGGATATTTTGATAAAAAAATGTTTTACTTTGTTTGGCTCAAAGGGTTTATCAAAGGATAATCCTAATTTTTGGTTAGACTTTTGACCATTTGGTTCAACTAAAGAAATGATATGCCTTGATCATTTCCTATCACTCTTATGCAATTAAGATATTTAAAGATTCAAACAAGTTTAATTAGACAAATCAAATGGTGATTTAACTTTTATCCTCACGTGTTTGGCTCACTCACTCACTTGGTTAGGATTTACACTTCTTGATTTAAAAATGTTTACAAAGATCATGTTACACAATTTTAACTTTTATTTGCAAAACATTTTCAAGTTATGACATTGTGTGATTTTTTTCACAATTTTTTTAGCATATATCTCATTTTTCTCAATAAAAGCTTAAGTCAAGATATGCTTTGCATTTTTAAATTATGTAATCATGCCACATGTTTTTCATTTAGCCATTTTGAATTCGGTTTATGAATTTTTTTTGAGTTTTTAATGACAATCAAATTATTTTTTAAATAACTATACAATCTTATATATACTATTAAATTTATTTAAAAAAAATCATATGGATTAAACCATGTTCCCCCTCTTTAAATGATGGCTTGTCCTCAAGCCAATGGAAAAATTGGTTTAAATGAAATGTTTGATGCATATGAAAATTTTCTAAATAATAACATAATATTTAAACACAAATTTAATTATTCAACAACTTAACATAATATTAAAATATAGTAGCAAATTAGAACATAGTAGCAACATAGTAGCAACTTAGAACATAGTAGCAACATAGTAGCAATAGTACTAAATATTCAAAATAAAATAAGGGAAATGAACTTGAAAATGCATGTAAGGAAAAAGTGAAAACCAGAAAGAGCTTTCTCAATCTTCATCATCCTCTTCACTTGGATCTTGTGATCTTCCTTCGGGCCACTTAGTTTTGGCCACAAACTCCTCATAGGATCCTCCTTTGAAGTTGGATCTTTTTCTAAAGATGTTATGCAAGCTCTTGTAGATCCCTTTGATGTCTTGATAACACACCTTTTTTTGTAGGTTTTGCATTTGTTGTTCTTATATGATGGCATCTATCTTGGAAGTCATTGCCCTCCCATGAGTAGTTTGTTCTTGGCCCAAGTTGCCAAATTTATTCTTAAGTTCGGCCTGAGCTTGTGAGATGCTTTTCTCTTTGTAGTAAGTGTTGCTATATGATGCATTAATTTTTGTCTTCAATGTCGTGACGTTCTTGTATGGCCCAGGTACAAGTTGATACTTGCAAAGGTTGGTGATCAATGAAGGTAGAATCATTGAAAGAACTCCCCTCTTGATGTAATCATGGATAGCATCCGAGATGATTGCAGCAATGTCAATGGAGTCTTCATCATATATGGTACTGATGAGCTTTGCTTTGGGTATTGGAAAATCTGAGACATGTGAGGAAGGTCATATGTTGGATAGCACAAAAATGGCCCAAATTTGTGACATTTGGGTCATACAAAATCTGAAGATTGGCCCACTTTGGTTTAGCTCCAAGCCTTCCAAACATAGGTTTTTTCTGACATAAGCTTCATCATGTCCTTAACCTTCCCTCGAATAGGCAACACTTAACTTCAATTGATAGGTGCACAAGTCATGATCATCTGATGGTGATGGGTTCCATAGGTTGCCCAAGTAATCATTGATCATGTACTTATCATAATAGACTTGGGTCCCATTCACCCATGTGTACCGGTTCATCCGTGCTTCACTTGAAATAATGGAGTTGGCATAAAATTGCTTCACCACGTCTAAAGAAAATATCTTCTTGGGTTGAGCAAGCTTTTGCCAACCATACCTCTTCACTATGAAAGTGAAGCCTCCAAACTCTTCTTCATCTAGGTTGACAATCTTCTCCAAATTTGTTGCACTTTTGAGGGTTATTTCTTTGAATTTTTTCTTGCCATCCATCGAAGCAAATTTGGTGCTCTTCTCTTCATTAATGGCTTCATTTCCTCTTCTTGATGAAATCCTACAAAAAATTATAATTCCAACAAAATATTTTTTTTCCAAACCAAGGAGTTAGTCATAAAGATCAAGATTAGAATTTGTCTAGAGCATGCATCTTAGTCTTACAATTTTACTTCAAATTTTGTTACTTTGAGAACATTTACATTCATGACCGAATTCCTTAAGGTCAAAGTAAACAAAACAAAAAATTTGATGCCTCATTCAAAAGTTCACAAGTTTCAAAAGAGGTAGGCAAGTTTGATTATTAAATGATGTTTTCCTTGTTGGTGATATTTGAATAAGTTTCATGCCAAGTTTCATCTAAGCCTTCGACCAACATGAGAAATTATTTTTGCGAAGAAATTCATGTCTTTTGAAATTTTACTAATGTTTTCAACATATCTCATTCCTTTTTGGTTGAACCATTTAAAAAGGTTTCATTTTCACCAAAACAGCCCCTCTTTTCACATAATCCATTTTTTACAAAAGTTTTGAAAGACATGTTGGTCTAAAGATACGTGGTTCAATAAAAAACACCATGATAGAAAGTTCAAAAATTATTTTCAAGAATTTATGATCTTAATTTCTATCATATGAGACACATCACAACATTTTTGTTTAATCATGACAAAGCACATATATTCACATTTACAATCAATAAGCATATATATATATATATATATTAATAAAATTGTGACGTTTTGAAACTTTTTGTGTTGGGTTTTCTAAAATGATGATGTGTTTCTAAAAAAAGTTCCAAAAACAAGAAGCTTCAAAAATTAGAGGAAGAATCACATATATACATAAAAAGAAAATAAAGAGAAGGAAGAACTTACATGATGGACAAAAAACTTGAGAAAGGTTTTAGGAAATTTGAAAGCTTTTGTGATTTGAAAAACTTTGAAAATGAATTAGTGCTTTCAAATCAGAACATTGAGTGATTTAAATATAGTGGTGAAATTTCTTGGTCAAAAGTTTCATTTATGAGGATAAGAGAGAATCCCCTTTTTGTGGGATTTTTGTCCCCTAGGCATATGGCTCATGTCAGGCTTGCGCTGAGCGCATGGTAACCCACGCTGAGCGATGGGTCAGATTTCAATGTTTGACCAAGTTTGGTTGAACCATGACCATGACTTGACCTTAATTTGGGCCCTTTTTTGAATTTTTACAAAATTTGATTTGACCCAATAACCAATTTATATTTTCTCACCCTTTCTTTTGAAAAAGTTCTGATTTACTTTCCTAAAACTCAGAATTTTTATTTTCAAAGAAAAAGTTTTATTTTTTTACTTTGATTATTAAAAGTGTTCTTCTTTTAGTCATAAATAAAAAATTAATGTAATAAATAGAAGAAATAGAGAAAAATGAAGGGAAAAACATAGTATATATATTCAAAATGTACTAGGTTGCCTCCCAGCAAGCGCTCTTTTAACGTCATTAGCTTGACGTATGTTACCTATTAACCCAGATTTTTACCTCCTTCTTTTTACTACGGTGTTGAGCTTGACTCAGCCATCATATTATAGTGCTCTCTTAGATTAACTTTAGTATTAGCTGAAAAATGTCGATTTCTGATTTTCAGCTAATTGTTGCCCAATTTGAATCTCCATATTCCTGAGAGAGGCATCAATGTTTTTCTGGTTGGACATTGTCATTTGTATGAACTGATTCAAAGTGTCCTCTAGTTTAACACTTTTGTCTTGTGTTGGGTATTGATACTGATTGTTCTGTGGGTAGAATTGAGCTGGTGGTTTTTGAGGATTTTCTTGTCTCCAAGGTTGATTTCTTTGAAACTGATTATTACCCCATTGAGGGTAATTATTCTGAAAGTTCTGCCTTGGAGGATTGCCCACTAAATGGACCTCCTCATTTTGACAATGGCCCTCCTCATGATTATCAGCACAATGATTGCAACTAAAAAATTGCTTCTTTGAAGATTCTTGTATTTGCCGAGGTAAATCATTAAGCTTTTAGGTCACTTCATCAAGCTATTGTTGAAGCAGTTTATGTTGAGCCAACATTGCATCTGCTGAACTTAATTCAAGGACTCCACCTCTCCTTGGTGGTGGTCCTCTTTGGTGCTGACTTTTCTGGTCATTCATTGCCATGGATTCAATTATATCTATGGGTTGCTGTGGTGGTTTGGTCAAGAGTTGTCCGCCAACCGTAGCATTTAGAATCCACTTGTGCTGTTGTTGCAAGCTGTTGATAAAAATATGGATTTGAGTTTGCACATAAAATCCATGATTTGGGTATTTCCTGAGCATAGATTTGAATCTATCCCAGGATTCACAAAGACTTTCTCCAATAGGTTGAGCAAATGTGGATATTGCTGTTTTGAGATCCATAAACTTTCCTTGTAGAAAGTATCTGCCATAAATTTATCCTCCACCAGATTCCAGTCATTCTGAATGTGTGGAGGCAGATCTAGAAACCATTCCTTAGCTTTCCCGATTAGAGTTAATGGAAAAAGCCTCAGGAAAGTGGTTTCCTCTTCTGTTTCAGAGACGCCAACAATTCCAACCAACTAATAGAATTTCGTGAGGTGGTTGTATGGATCTTCATGTTCTAGCCCGACAAACGGATTGGCGTACATGAGTTGTACTAGTCCGTACTTCATTTCTAACGTCTTTTGGGTCCCGAATGGTCTCCCAAATCAAATTATGTTCCTTGTCGTAAAACTAACAAATCCTCCAGTGTTTGGTTGGTTTTCTGCCCTTGATCCTTCACTGGTTTGCTGAATATCAGCCATTCATTCTAAATTCTTCTTTGCTTTCCTTTTCTTCCTTAAAATTTATTCGAGTTCTGGATCGAAATAAAATTTAACCTCTTTGTTCCTACAATGCATGCATCAAAGGAAATTTTTCTGTTTTTTTATAAAGAAGGTTAGTGGTTAAGAATAAACAATACTTATAATTTACAAATTCAAATTAATTTGTACAAAAGTGAAAAATATTTTTGTACAAGATTATTAATAATATAGCATAATAAATAATAAATTCTATTATTTAGTAAATTTCTGACAGCGGCGCCAATTTGTTGAAAGAGTTTTTTTCGATGCTTGCTTTATTGAGGCAACAAGTTTCTAATTATTTTATTTAATGACATGTTGATTCTTTGATCGTCATCTCGGCTTTGTTGGAATAAATTCCAACGCCGGTATAATGGTTTCAAGAGTGTTTCTTTAAATAAAAAACTTGGCTTTATTGAATTATTAACAATTTCATACCATCTCGACTTTGTTGGAATAAATTCCAACGCCGACATAATGGTATGAATTTAGAAAATTAATACAAGTGATAATGAGTGATATTTAAGTAGTTAGTGACTTTATTTATTTACTCAATTTTCGGGTTCCTTTTAACCTTACCATAAAGGTCGGTCTCATTTTATTAAATTAACCATGCCATTTCTTATGAAAGGTTGGTATCAAAGAGTAATAAAATGACAAAAGAATAAAATTAGAAGTTAACCATACCAATTCTTTCGAAGGGTTGGTATAAAAACTAAATAAAACAATAAATAATTAGTTGCATAAATTAAATGACAGAAAATAAATGTTCGTTGTGAAAATGTAAATGACTGAAAGTAAAAGTTAGTAGTTAGATCACTCATTATAACTGTGTATTTTTCCTTTTCACAAAGATACAACTTATGAATTAAATTGCCTTTGATTCAAGGTTTCTTTCTTTGTCAACAAATAAAATTTATAAGTTAACACTTTACTATTTTACATTTGCATCGCTTTCAAGATTTAATTGTAGTATAGTATATGGTTATCTCGAACCACAAGGAATTGCCTAATAGAATATTATTATAATCATGTTATATTACTAATAAAGTTTAAACATCTTTGTGAATTGGTTTTGTTTATGAAATATTAACAAGTAAACAACTAAACATAAACAATTATTATAAACAAATTCTTGAGGAGGAAATTGGTTTGGAAATATGGAAATATTTCTCTACTTGATTTTTGAAAACATTACAAGTTATGTGTTATACTTTCGATTAATTCCACACATCATTTCTAAATCCTTCATCTAGTGTCCTAGAGTGATAAGATGATTTTCAAACCTTATGAAATACACTAAACAATAGTTAAGTGTCACTCGTCGGAGTAGGTTGTCACACCATACTTTAGGCTCCATTAACTTTATTTAGTCTTGAACTTAAGTTTCTTAAAATATATGCTGGATGTGGAACGTGAACTAAGGTGTAGGTTATACTTTTTAGTTCACTTGTCAACACTTTAAGAAGAAGCATTTTGGGTGATCAAGCTAAAACCGCATTTAGAACTTCATAAAGAATCAATAACTTAACCAAAAAGTAATAACTTGAATGCATTGATTTCAAAAGATAAATTAAAGAGAAGAAATTACACCATAATCCAAGTCAATTTGTAGGAACATGATCCATCTATCTAAGGATGAGATGCTTTTTGGATCGAAATGAGATTACAAAATTATGTTTTTGCATCTCATTTGCCATCTCCTTTCTCCTCTTGAATTAAGAAAGAAAACTACAAACTACACTTACCTAAAGTACTTTGGAGTGGAAATTCTCTAAGTAAATTACAAGAAGAAGATGTGGAAGAAGAGAGAATTCGGTTTGAGAGAGAAGTGGAATGTGAGAATGTGAATTAGAATGAGAATGAATGAATTTTGCCTTTGAGGTGCACTCCTATTCATAGGAGTTTCTTCCCACCGTCAAGTTGCTGACCAAACCCTTCAACATGAGTTTGGTCATGGCCAAGCAGCTTAGTCACCTGCTTGAGGCTGACTTACCTAAGCTAGTTGTGAGCTACTATCGCAGCTATTATGAGCTACCTCTGAGAAGCCTATGGATGCTACTTGGAGTGAGGTCATGCATGATGTCAAGGTTGCTTGGTGGCTAAGTCAACTTGACCAAGTTGCTGGGTGCACACCGCGAGGCGCTTATGTGGCACCGCTCAGCTGCTTGCTTGAATAGCTTTGACCGTGTTGATGATGACGTGGCCTGATGCTTGCTGATCTGGTTAGGTATGTGTTTCCAAGTTGGGTGGTCCAAGTGCTATGCTAAGCTGTCTGTTTGAGCAGGGTGGCTTGTGTGAGGCTTGTGGTCTGACTTTGCCATGCTCGTGTTCTGACCGTGCCAGGTTGGGCTTGACCGTGCCAAACTAGTGTCCAGGCCAGCTGGGCGTGGACTTGTTTAAAGCTAAGCTGCTTAGTGAGTAGCTTCAAGTTGACTCCATATTTTCCATATAGGCCAAGCCTTGTTGAGTCATGCTTAAGCACATAGCTTGCCACATCAAGCTTAAGCATGTCATTTGATTATCATTTTAGGCCTATTTTGAGCACATTGTTTGTGTTTGATTAATTCTTCTCTTTTCCACCAAAATCCTAGAAAATATATTACAAAAGAAATATACAAAGCATATATACAAGATTGTGATATTTTATCATAAAAATGTTGAATTAAGTTGGTTTTCTCAATTTATATAAGGATAAGTGCCATGAAAATTGTATGAAAATTAGGTATTTTTGGCACTTATCAAAAACACAAAGAACCAAAAATATAGCAGACATCATATCTCAACAACTTGAAGTGTTAAAAGTGATAAAGTTGTGTTTCTATTTCAGAATCATGTCAAGGAGGTCTTTAACATATTTTGATTTGGCAAAAGGACCCAACTTTCAGAAGGAAAGTGGCTGTTATACAAGATTTGCGTGAGACGGAAATTTAATGTGCAGATTATTTAGTTCATTAATTTCCTTCATTCGATCAGTTCATTAATTTCCTTCATTGAAATCTTGTCAAGGAGGTCTTTAACATCTATTGATTTGGCAAAAGGACCCAGATTTCAGAAGGAAGATGACTGTTTTACAAGATTTGCATGAGATGAAGAATTAATTTACAAATTATTTAGTTCATTGTTTTCTTCATTTGGTTCATTGTAATTTACCAAATCATTTAGTTCATTAATTTTCTTAATTTGGTTCATTGTAATCTTCAAATCATTTAGTTCATTAATTTGATTCATTCGGTTCATTGTAATCTACCAAATCATTTAGTTCATTATAATGTATTTTGCCTATTTGAATGAAAAATGAAAAATTATTTTGGATGTTAATTTCTATTTCTTTTATGTGAATGATTATTTTCTTTAATATTTTTGAAGTTCCATATTAATAAACACAATACACAAATTAACAAAAATTAATAAACACAAAAAACAAATTAACAAAACTTAATGTTTAATATTTTTTGCAGTTTCATATTAATAAACACAATAATATGGTAATTTATTTCATGGCAACTTCATATTAATTAACTTATTTTCATGTTGTGTATATTTTAACCCATGATATAAATTGTTAATTTAACAATGCATAATTACGAATACACTATTAATTTTGAAAATTAGTTCAGTTTAACAATGCCTAATTAAGATAGTGTTGTCAATTAGATTCTATTTAACAACGCATAGTCGAGATAGCTGTCAATTATAGATTCTATTCAACATCGCATCATCCAGAAAGTGTTGTTAATGTGTTCATGAAAATGAGTAGTAAACAACTGGATTTACAACAACAGCGCAACCCTTCAGAAGCGTTGTTGAAGAGTAATACAACATTGCTACTGTTAATATGCGTTGTTGAAGAGGTCTTATTAACAACTCTATCTGAAGAAAGCGCTGTTGAATTTTTACTATAGCTTAAATATCTAAAAGATGAACCAGTTCCCTCTACGCTCTCAAACTTAATCGAAAAGAAACATCATACTCTCAGCAAACCCTCGTACTCTCATAAACCCACGCACTCACAGAAACCTCAAAAAACTTCATCAATGACTTTCCAAAGTGGCGATCATGGTTCTCATAGTGGTGAAGCTACACCGACTCCACAAGACAAGATAATCGTTGCTAAAAAACGAACTCCACGTGGAATGACTTCCATGAAGAATGTCATTCAGGCAAGAAGTAAGGATGTGAAGATAGAAGTTCAATAAAACTTAAAATGTCAACCATTAAACTCGAAGGGTGGCAACTCATTGGTAAGCTACATTGGGGTTATGGTTAGGCAGAGTGTTAAGCTAATATTTAAGAAATAGACTGATGTAGGGAATGTCATGAATGAGCGTATTTGGAATGAAATAAGAGTAAGTTTATTTTTCAGTTTTTGTGTTTTCATGTACTGTACGTATATGTGTTTTCATGTAATGTACGTATATACATGTTCTTGCATGCAATATAATTAATGTATACATGTTTTTATTGTAGTGAAATTTTGATGTTGGTGAGGAGCATAAGGGTTATATCCTTAAATTGACTGGCAAGGCTCTCCGACAATTCTGAACTGATGCCGGAAAATATATTAGAGATGCTGATGACAATGTTAACATAAAACCTCCAAATAAATATGCAAATGTCGTTGAAGAAGAGAATTGGAAGACTTTTGTCACCCTACACACATAAAACGAGTCTTTCTTAGTAAAATCATATTCTTTGTATTGACTTTTGTATATATGTTTTTGTATATACATATATATGATTGTTGATGTTAATGTTATTTGTTTTTTCAGAAATTAAGTAATGAAAACCGCAAGAGGACATCTAAGCCTTTGTATCCATACCGAGCTTCTCGAGCGGGGTATAGAGGAATCGAGGAAAAAATTATAAATATTGCTAATTTGTAAGTACATTATTGGTTATGTTTTATATGCATATATATCTAATTACATTATTATTGGTTATGTTTTGGCAGTTGGACAACAAAAGTGATACACCTATAACTCCACATGGAGTAGAACTCAATGTTCTATGGATGGATGCTCGTAAGAATAAGGATGGTGTCGTCGATAATGAGCAAGTTCAATAAGCGGCAAGGCGTGTTGTAAGTGATCATTTTTTAATTATACTTAATTTCCATACTTTATTTATCAAAATGTGATTAATTAACATTATATTTTTTCTTGATTTGTCAAGTTGCCCTAAAAGAAAAGGAGGCACAACCAGATAGTCGCATAATACTTGACCGTATCCAAGGTGCAGGATTCGGGGTTAGCCAACGAACATTTGTACCTCATCCAAAGCGTGCAACCAAAACCCAAATGAGCTAGGTTCAAAATCAATTGGATGGCCTCATGCAATAGTTCAACGAATTTGAGCAATCAATGAAGGTGAAGGAAGCTGAGTGGTAATGACTAGCTAGTGATGTTGCGACTGTTTCTTTAACCATCAATGAGAGTTGCACACCTGCACCTTACAATATTCCCATTCTGATTCTCATTCCTGAAGTAAGTTAGTTAACTTATTTTAATTTATTTGCCATTTAGTTTATAGTCGTAAACTAGTTATATGTTTTAACTGATATACAATGAATAAGTTCTTGAAAACATTTCCTGGATACCCCAACTAACCGAGTAGTGGGCGTTGGGAAAGTGCACAAGTCAGCTGATGCTATGCTGCTTAAGGCACGTATCCCATGCCATCATGTGAAGGTCTCGATTAATGTTGCAATCGATGATGATGCGTTGCTGCCAATTTCTCTCGATGAGGATATGTTCACAATTGGAGGGGCTATATGCACTTTTGTGGCTTGGCCAGTAGACCTTGTACAAGTAATTTCTTCTAAGGTATGATTTTTCACCTTATACTCACTCATATTATATATGTATATATATAATTGATATGTTTTTTATTGAATATTTCATGAAAATGTACATTCCACCCATAGTAGCAACCAAAAGACTAAGCCATTTTCAGAGGATGTGAGATGGGTGCCATTTATCGGAGATGTGAGCTCAAAGCCATCTACTAGGGATGTGAGCTCCAAGAAGACTACCAACTACTATACTCAGTTGTTTGAGCATGTACAAAAGTTGGGAGAGGATATAATAAGTATATCAATTTCCAAGGAAGTCTTCGGGATTGATACTGAAGAATATGTTAGCATCAATGAAGTCGAGGATGTAAACAAACATGAATGGATTAGGTGCAACTGCTATATGTGTATATATGAGGTAAATTATGTTTTCTTAACTTCTCGTTTTTGCATGGTGGTGTGCAATAATTAACTAACATTTGTATTATATAAGTTAGGTACTTGTATGAAGATTTTTTTCGGTAAATAAAAAAAAGGTGATGTTCATATCCCCACAAGTTACCACTTTGGTCTCAAGTGACAAAAATAAGATTGAGGAACAGACGAAAGAATTGCAGATACTGTCCTCATTCGTACAGAAGCTGCAAATTTAGTTCTTGCACTTTTTAATATCATGTGAGCATTTTTTAATTGTCTTTTATATTTCTATCTTTAGTATGTTTGTTGTGCTTAACATTTCCTAACCATTTACACATGTTTTGTTAGGCAACATTGGCTTTTTGTTGCCATCAATCTGGTCAATGAAGAAATATGCTACTAAGACTCATTGGCACATGGTGATCCAGACAAGTACCCCACTATGAAAGAATTGTTTTCTAAGTAAGTGGACTACTCATTTAAACTTTTAGTTACACTTTCACTTTCCTAGTTTTTCCGTAATTAAATACATTTTCTATTGTTTAGTGCGGTGAGAGTTTATAGAAGTTGTAATCGTTTTAGAAAAACAATACCACGACACAAAATCAAGTGGACTCATATAAAGGTATTGACACAAAATCAAGTGGACTCATATAAAGGTATTGACACAAATCATCTCAAACAATTATATTGTAGTGTACTCATATTTCAACTAAGGTTATACATATATGTTTACTTCATTTTAATTGTATACCTCTTGCTAAACAAACGAGGTAGATTGTGGCTATTACTTGCTGAAATTCATGAAGGAGATCATTCAGCAATGACCAACTAATGAAATCAAGTTTGTTGGCAAATCATATACACATGACCAAATCAATCACATTAGAGAACATTGGTCAAAGTTTGTACTTAATTTTGTTGGCAAATATGTATAGTAGATTTTTGCACAGATTGTAGCTTAGGGAATTCAATTAATATTCAATATAATGTATATGATTTGGTGTATGTAATATATGTTTATGTAACATTACATTGTAATTAATATTTAATACATAAATTCAATTGTGTTCTTATAGTTGTAATTTGGTGTTCCTGTATGCATTCAATTTGTGTTATGTTTCTGTATGCATTCAGGTTATTTTTTGTTGTGTGATTAATTATGTAGAATTAGGAATAATGGTCTCCAACAATGTTTTTTATTCATGCGCTGTTGTTATACCTATACAACAACGTTTTTTTAATAATGCGTTGTTGATTATGTTTAATTTAACAACGCATTCGTAGAAAAATGTTGAATACTTATCTCTCATATTATTTTCTTTTAGCTATACAACAACGTATTTGAGAAGAAGCATTGTTAATATGATCAACAACATTATTTCATCTGCACTTAATCGATTACCATAGTGATTAATCGGTTAATGAGCCTATGAAATCCAAGATTTTAGCTACTATAACTCCATGTAATCAATTATTTCATTTCTTAATCAATTAACGGGTTCCCATTTCTGAAATTGTTTGAATGTAATTTATTGCTATTATTAATTGTTATAGTGATTAATCAATTAATGAGCCTACGAAATCCTAGATTTCAGCTACTATAACTGCATGTAATCAATTATTTCATTTCTTAATCAATTAACAAATTCTCATCTCTTAAATTGTTTGAATGTAATTTATTGTTATTATTAATTGTTCTATATATTTAATTAATTATCATTAATTGAATGTCACAATGCCATTATTAATTTAAATATCACTAAAAAATTAATTAGTACAAAATATTTGTATCTTCCACGGTGTTTCCTTCAGGTTGCATTGTGGAACGCTTACCTTCTTTATATTTGAATGAGGAGCTCTTCCATAGCGCTATTTGTACGAGGCGCTACTGATTAGGTATAATTGACACCACTATCTTCATTATGCATTGTTGAAGATACTACCAAGTCCTAAAAATTAAATTGTTCACGCATTCTCACAAATTCAACAATCCCAACACTCATTTACTCAGCAGCGAAACTCTTTTACTCTCAAAATCGACCTCAAAAATCAATTATCCTCATCATTATTCGACATTGAATTTCGAAATTCATTCACTCATTTAACACAAAAATCATTCAACACCGATTTCGAAAATCCTTCTTCCCCGATTTCAAAAATCTTTCACTTGTTTAACCTCAAAATAATCATTCATGCATTAAACACCAAATTGAAAGTGAGTTTTCCTTGTAATGATTTGTCTTTTTAATTACATTATATTTAGCGTGTATTGAGTTATAAATATTTTCCTTATAAATGAGTGAAAGGGATTTCACTCATTTAGCTTGTATTGAGTTAGGGATTTTTCGACCTCTTTCACTTTAATTACATAATAATGTATTTGCTCTGCTTGGTGAGCTTAACTCCAAGCTTTAGCTTTAGGGATTTATTCTCATTATATTTTTTTGTTAATAGAAAATGGATCGAAAATTGATGAGTGACAATCGATTGACGAAGGAGTATGAGGAAGGAATGATATCATTTGTTAGGTTTACAATTGAGAATGTTGGAAACCCTAATATAATTATATGTCATTGCTTAAGATGTTGTTACTCAAACCGAATTACTCCAAATGAGTTAAAAGTTCAGTATTGTGTCACGGTATTGATCAAAGTTACACATGTTGGACAAGACATGGTGTGAAGAGAGACGTTGTGGATTGTGATGATGAGATGAATATGAAAGACAACTACACAAATGCATACGAAGATGATCATTTCGAGGAAATGACAAACTTTGTCGAAGAGGATCTTCATGATTGTCTTGAGATGTTTCAGCGGTTGATAAGTGATGTTGAGAAACCATTATATGATGGTTGTACTAAATTCACAAGATTAGCAGCCATGTCAAGGTTGTATAAGTTGAAATATGTTAATGGATGGACTGATAAGAGTTTCACCGACTTGCTTGCACTTCTGAAGGAGATGTTGCCGAAAGATAATGTGCTCCCTTCTCGAACTTATGATGCAAAACAAATGTTACGCTCCATTGGCATGGAATACACTAGGATACATGCTTGTGAAAATGATTGCATCTTATTTTTTAATGAGTATACTTCATTAAAGTTTTATCCTAAATGTAATGCATCACGATATAAGAAGGAAGACTCAATTCCCAAAAAGCTTGTATGGTATTTTTCCATCAAAGTAAGATTCAAGCATATGTTTAGCAATGTCAAAGATACAAAGAAGTTGACATGGCATGATGAAAAAATGATTAAAGATGGAAAGCTTCGGCATCCTGCAGATTCTCCTCAATGGAGAAAAATTGATCATGACTATCCTAGTTTTGGTCAAGAATCAAGAAATCTACGCCTTACATTGTCAATGGATGGAATTAATCCATACAGTGTTCAAATTTTCTCCCACAATATAAGGCCAGTGATGTTGGTGAGATACAACCTACCTCATTTTATATACATGAAGTGCAAATACGTGATGTTATTTATGTTAATTTCTGGACCTAAACAACCAGGAAATGACATAAAAATATATTTGGCTCCATTAATTGAAGACTTAAAGCAAATGTGGGAGACGACATAAATGTGTATGATGCGTATAGGGAAGAAAGATTCAACTTGAGGGATTTGTTGTTTAGCACAATCAGTGATTTCCCTACCGATGGTAATCTGTCTGGATATAGTACAAAAAGACATTTTGCATATCCTATATCTCAAGACAATACTCATTCAATAAGGTTGGAACATTGTAAGAAGAATGTCTTCCTTGGCCATCATAGATTTTTGCAGTCTGATCATCACTATCGACGATGGAGAAACGCATTTGATGGGATCAATGAAGAAGGTCGTGCTCCTTTGCCGTTGACGGGTGACCAATTATTTCAAAAGCTAAAGGGTTTGAATAATAACTTTGGTAAACCTTTTGCGAAATAAATTATCACAAATGGGTGGAAGAAAAGGTCAATCTTCTTTGCATTGTCATATTGGAGTTCATTATATGTAAGACATTTCCTCAATGTTAAGCATATTGAAAAAATGTATTTGAAAGTCTCCTTGGTACCTTACTCAATGTCCCTGGTAAGACCAAAGATGGCTTGAATGCAAGGTTGGACTTTGTTAGTATGGGAATAAGAAAGGAATTGGGGCCGATAATGAAGGGAAAACATACATTTCTACCTCCAACAGCTTATACTTTGTCGAGGAAGAAGAAAATGGAATTTTGTAAATTTCTTCATGGTGTTAAAGTTCCAAAGGGGTACTCTTCCAGCATTCAGAACCTCGTACCAATTAAAGACCTCAAGTTAAAAGATCTTAACTCTCATGATTTTCATGTACTTATGGAGCATTTCTTGCCTATTGGAATACAATCAATTCTCCCTAAAAAAGTTCGAGGAACCATAACTAGGTTATGCTTCTTCTTCAAGACAATTTGTAGCAAAGTGATTGACCTAAGAAATTATCTGCATTGTAAAGACAAATTATTTTGACTTTGTGTGAGCTTGAAATATATTTCACACCTTTTTTTTTGACATAATGGTTCATCTAAACATTCATCTTGATCGAGAGATACAACTATGTGGTCCTTCATGTATGAGATGGATGTACCCCTTTGAGCATTATACGATGACATTAAAAGGGTACGTATGTGAAGAACCAATCAAGACTAGAGGGTTGTAACGTCAAGCGATATGTTGTTGAAGAAGCTCTTGATTTTTGTACTGAATACCTTACCGATAGTGATTTCATGGACATTCTAAAGCCTCGATATGCAAAAAAAAACATGTGGTGAAGGTATTACTGGAATGAAATCTTGAATATAACAAGAACTGAATTGTAGCAAGTGCGCTTATATGTTGTACATAATGCCGACGAGGTTGAGCCATATGTTGAAATACACAAGGAGATGTTAAATAAGTCTTACCCAAGTAAGAATGAAAATTGGATTTCCAAATAGCATAATCGGTGTTTCACAAAATGGCTAAAACATTACATTGATGAGCAATTGAATATAAATGCACATTCGGTTTCCGAAAGATTGAAATGGTTAGTCAATGATCCAAGTATTCATGTCTTATCCTACACTAGTTACCCAATTAATTGGTTCATATTTTATACCAAAAACAAGATGATCAAAGTAAAATGCAAAATAGTAGTGTAACTCTTGTTGCTCGAACTTTACACATGTCGTGTGGAAAATATTGAAACCCAATATATGCAAACATGTCATATTTTGGAGTGATTGAACGAATATCAGAATTGGATTACACAATGTTTTGGATGCTAGTTTTTATTGTATGTGGGTTGAAAACAACAATGGCTTACGAGTTGATGAGTTAGGGTTCATGCAGGTAGATCTTAATAGGCTAGGATATAAAGATGAGTCATTTATTCTAACATCACAAGCTCAACAAGTATTTTATGTTAATTACTCAGCTGATATGAAATGACCTATTGTTCTTTTAACTAACAAAATAATCGTCAATAATATCGATGACCAAGAATATGAAGATATTGATGAAAATGGTCTTTTTTTGGACATATCAGTCGCGTGAGAGCGGACCAACTACAAATGATAATTTATATACAAGAGATGTTCACGATGAAGGGTTTTGGATGAATCAATATGTTTCTCCAAACAAGGATGATCTTACAAGCCAAAAACAACCAAAGAAAAGGAAAAAGTAGATGCAAGTATAGTCTTTGTATAATTATAGCTTAATTTTGATTGTTTGTAATTTGTATAATTTTGTTTCTTTGTAATTTGTGTAATTTTTTTATTTGTAATTACGTACTCTGTCAAAACATGATTGGCATGATATTCATTGTTTGTAGTTTGTATTGTATTAATATTAATAAAACCAACTTCTCGCCTGTATTAATGTGTATGTGTTGTTCAGAATGTATAAATGTTATATTGTTGAGATGTATGTTCTTCTAATAAATATATATACAAGTATTAATTTATACAATCAACAACGAATTCTAGGGGAAGTCTTGACATGCGATGTTGTAAAGGATTAATACAACATTGATTTTTATAGACAATACTGTTGTACATGCTTAATACAACAACGTTATGTGTGTTGCACTGTTGTATTAAGGTGATGTTTGAGAATATTTATGAATAATGCAACAATGTTTTTCTGATAATGTGTTATTATATATATGCAATACAACAACGCAACCATGAGTATTGTTAATAATACCTATAAAATGTATTATTTATGTAATACCTACATGACAGTGCTTTGTGTACGATGCGTTGTTGTATTTATGTACTATATGATAGCGCTTTTTGTGTGATGCATTGTGGTATATATTTAATACAACATCATTTAAGAAGCGTTGTTGAACTGCAACGAAAAAAATGCATAGACATTGACCTCTATACTATTTGGAGTTGTCTCTATAATATATCATATTTTGTTTAACTTAATTACACTTATCACCCATTTTTGTTTAAAAATAACTTATTTATCATAAATGTATATATGAGGAGGAATCCATTTATACCCAATTTAAGTTATACTAATTACACTCAATCTCATCCATTCATTTTCTAAAATCCAACGGACCGAATGAGTGAAATTTAAAAGTTATTTAAGATTTCTCTTTTTCTCTCTCATCATTTATTTCACTCACTCATTTGATCCGTTGGATTTAAGAAAATGAATGTCTGAGATTGAGGGTAATTAATGTAACTTAAATTGGGTGTACACCTGATTTAAACTTACTCCCCATCATAGCCAGTAATTCTAAGAAAATCCTATAATTTGAATTAGTGGATAGATCTAAACCATTAAAAAACTTACTCTTGGAGTAAGTGGTTCCCCACTCATATATATATATATATAAATGAGTGATTTTTTTTGTTTCCTACAGATATCATCGCATTGGAGGCAATCATGTCCGAGTCGGGAACATCCACAAATATGTGGGGCTAACTCTCCCAGTGGGCATCTTTTCCATCCACAAGACTCGAACCCGAGAACTTGCTTAAGGAGAATCAAGCATGTACCACTTGAACCAACGCCCGTTGGTAAGTGATTTATGTAAATACAAAAAACGATAAGGATGGTCTATATAATTTTACTAAAACTCAACATAATTTACTCTTTCATCTACTTATTAAACCAGTTTTAAGCTAATTATTAAGTTGGAGGGACAACTAGCTAGACATGTTAGTGATTATTCTACCATATATAATACCCAACAAGGATAGGGTCTGCAAAAGGATAAAAACATCTTTGGTGCTATGGTTTAAGCGAAGAACAAAAATAATTTTTGAGTGATCCATAAAAATAAAAAATAAAAAGAAGTTTTCCAATGCTTAAATATAATTGGACACAACTATATATTGATAAAATTCACTCGGTCCACAGTGAGGATAGTCTGTATGATGTGAGAATCTAAGGGGTTAGATGTTAGAATTTCTGACAATTTGTGGGTCACAAATATAATTCTATAATTGTGTTATGGCCATTATTTAATTAGCCAAAATATAAAATGATCTTCAATAATTAATTTGGTGGCTAAGGGCATATATGTCATGAAATATTATAAGTGTAGATACATTCAAGCAATTTCTGATTTGATGAAGGGACTGAATCAGAACTATTGCGACTTAAGTAGTAACCACTTCGGTTACTTTTATGGGTTATGGTCCCCATTTGTAGAGCAACGGGGTTTCTTGAGTAGGCTTATGAGAATAAAGGGAATTGTGAGGAGTTATCAAATATAAGATAACACACCATCACAATTCCATCAGGTAACTTATCATCAAGCAACACACTCTAACTTGGTTTTCTCATTCCCCTCTAGAGAAGCAAAAGGAGAACCATCAGGCTCTAACATCTGGAAGATCATCACACCCATATAACTTCGAGATTCTAAATGGCTAATCAAGGTATGCTCTTATTCTTCACCGTGAAATCAATTGGGGTTTCTTCGGTCTGGATCATGGTTGTTCCATTTGGGGTTTATGTATGGTCATAAACATTGTGTTATAGGAATAAAGCCATGATCATTAGGGTTTTGGTGTTTTATTTGTGCCATGGATCGATTAGGATAGAAAATTTCCATCAATTGGTATCAGAGCCACCCTAATTTGATTCATGTGTGAAATTAGGTTTCTTGTTTTTCTTCCCCAAAATCTAAATTGATTTAGGGTTTTGGTGTTAAATTTGTGCCATGGATCGATTAGGATAGAAATTAATTGTTTTCCATGTAAATATATATTGATTCAAAATGAATCGATGTTCTTTTGGTGTTTTCTTGAATTTTTGGGTGGTTTTTTTGGTGAAGAACGATGCAGAAACCACCATGTTCGTTTTCTGTCGCAGTGCTCTCGCTCAAACGAGATCATGCTCGCCCAAGCGAGAGCGCCTCGCCCAAGTGAGAGTGCCTCGCCCAAGCGAGAGCTAAACAAAAGCATTGGCTTCTATTGCGCTCAAGCGAGAGTACGCTCGCCCAAGCGAGAACTGAATATAAGCTTTGTCTTCTATTGAGCCCAAGCGAGAGTACCTCGCCCAAGCGAGAGTACAGTAAGATTTATGGGGATTTGGTATCTTTGTGCATTGACTTTAATTGTTATATGGTTATCCATTAAGTTGTCTGTTATTTCAAGTGAGCCAATTGAAGTGAAATGTCGTCAACGTAACCCCTTTCGTGGATATAACTCATGAGGAATATTGGATGTAAGTGTGTATGATTATTCATGCGACTATTAATTGGCTCAAAGGAAAGTTGATATTTGGCCGAAGATCATACACAAATGTGATGATAAACATGTTATAATTCTAATTTTTTTGTACATGTGACTGATGAATCAACCCAAAGAGGGATTCATCAGTTAACATGCCTTATTATAAATGTTTGATCATTACAACAAGAGTACCACTTGCAGTTAATATCACTATCCAAAGACTTGATGTTAATGGAGCACAAGATATCTTGATTTGTACATACCATTATTTAAAGCACATTGATAATTTTAAGTTGTGAGCATAATTTAATATTTTGTCTTTTGTTCTGTTCAGCTACATCAATTGCTTCTATATTTGCAAATTTAAATTCAGTTCCGGTCCTTAATGGAGAAAATTTTAAGGACTGGAAAGAGAACATGGAAATTGTTCTTGGCTGCATGGATCTAGACTATGCATTAAGGGTAGAGCAACCC
>NC_032018.1:8005462-8006021 GCF_001865875.1 Lupinus angustifolius
AGAGGTCTTTAGAGGTACTATCTCAGATGAGATAAATAGTGCCAACGCTTTCCTTGCTGAGATTGAAAAACGCTTTGCAAAGAGCGATAAGACGGAAATAAGTACTCTGTTACAGAACTTGATTTCCATGAGGTATCAAGGCAAGGGAAACATAAGGGAATACATTATGGGAATGTCCAATATTGCTTCAAAACTTAAGGCCCTTAAGCTTGAAATGTTAGAAGACTTACTCATACATTTGGTCTTACTTTCCCTTCCTGCACAATTCAGTCAGTTTAAGATTTCTTATAACTGTCAAAGGGAGAAATGGACTCTAAATGAACTCATTTCATTTTGTGTGCAAGAAGAGGACGTGAGAAAGGACTAAAAGTGCCCATTATGTTAGTACCTCTAAAGACAAGGGCAAAAGGAAAATCACTTCAGAGCCCAAGAATGAAGCTGCTAAGGGTCCAGTTCAAAAGAAGCAAAAGCAGACTGATGTTTGTTACTTTTGCAAAGGATCTGGACATCAAAAGAAGAAATGTGTAAAGTATCACGTCTGGCGTGCTAAGAAAGGTAC
>NC_032018.1:8006121-8012421 GCF_001865875.1 Lupinus angustifolius
TGTTCTATGTAATTTCAGTATTTTGTATGAATACTTTGTATTCAAACTTCAGTTGATTAATCATTCAGTTTGGTATTCTGTCTTTATACTTTGTAAAATAAGGTTTTATGTCATTATTAAGGATCTCACTAAAGTTGAGTAGGACCAGTTGAAAATTGACATGTACAGATCATATTCATGTGATTTTCATGCTACAAGGATAACACGTATGGTGAATCCTATATGTGACCAGTGGGAGATTGTTAGAATTTCTGACAATTTATGGGTCACAAATATAATTCTATAATTGTGTTATGACCATTATTTAATTAGTCAAAAATATAAAATGATCTTCAGTAATTAATTTGGTGGTTAAAGGCATATATGTCATGAAATATTATAAGTGTAGATACATTCAGGCAATTTCTGATTTGATGAAGGGACTGAATCAGAACTATTGCAACTTAAGTAGTAACCGCTTTGGTTACTTTTATGGGTTATGGTCCCCATTTGTAGAGCAACGAGGTTTGTTGAGTAGGTTGATGATAATAAAGGGAATTGTGAGGAGTTATCAAATATAAGATAACACACCATCACAATTTCATAAGGTAATTTATCATCAAGCAACACACTCTAACTTGGCTTTCTCATTCCCCTCTAGAGAAGCAAAAGGAGAATCATTCAGCTCTAACATCTGGAAGATCATCACACCCACATACCTTCGAGATTCCAAATGGCTAATCAAGGTATGCTCTTCTTCTTCACCATGAAATCAATTGGGGTTTCTTCATTCAATCTAAGGATTATAGATGGAAAATTTCCTTCATTAGATTGTCTCTAATGCTAAATTCATAAATAATTTATTTGTGAGTTAAAGTTTAATGAAAAAAGAAATAAAAATGCAAGCTGGTATGGGGAGGTATTGAAATGATTGACCATCCTATACTAGTAAGGAGTAACTGGATCTGAAACTAGTGCTAGTACATAACATCATACGAGAAAGAAAATTTACAAAATTGTTCATTTTCACTAGCTTTTTAGTATTTTTGTCCAACTTTTTTTTTTATAATTTGGGAAGAAAACAATCAAATATTAAAGAAAAAATAATGAAGAGAAAGAAAATCTTAGGGTTTTGGGTTATGTTTTAGTTCGGATTGTGTGGTTATATGTGGGTTAGGGTTGCATATAAATGGGAATGTGAGTATATCTAGGCATGATACTTGTTTCATGCCTAGATATTGTGAAATAGTTTCTCTTCTACATCTCATCCTAGCACTCTTAACCTGAGGAGGAGTTGAACAACCTCAAGAATTGTGAAACATCATCTACTTCCATATATGGGTCACAAGGGACACCATGTCACAGATCAAGGAAAATGTTCAAGCCCTTCATTCCGCTCTTCAAAGAAGAAAGGCTTATTCAAACATTGAAAAAAGTGTAGCAGAATATAACTTCTGCACAAAAAAGTTAAGAAAGGTGCCAAGAAGTTGATCATCATAGTTGACAAGATCGAGATCTTACGTAAGATCGGAAGGAGTAAATAAAAACGTGAAACATGTGATCGTAATATGGATCGTAAGATCCTACGAAATATTAATTTTTTTAGACATACATATACACAAAATAATAAAAACTTCAGCTTTCTCCATTGCTATAAATAACAAAATTAATAAGTAACACGTGATAAAACTTAAATTTCCAACATCAAAATATATGCATACAGAACTATTATGTCCCACGTAATTTCAAAACTAACATGTCAACACATATATATATATATATATATATATATATTATAATATAATATGTATGTGGAAATATCATGTAGCTACACCTTGTTTTATGTGGAAAAATCATGTTGTATGTAGGCTACATGTATATTATAATAGTGTGTATGTGGAAAGTGAAACAAAAGTCAATCTTAGTGCTAAGAGTGATATGTACAAAGCAAAATTTAACAAAAATGTAACACAACAAAAACACATAAAAAGAAGAGAGAACATAACAAAGGAGTAAGCACCATTTTTCTCCCATTACACATTACAACATAAAAGAGAGAGAAAACATCACTTTAGAGAGAACAAGGAAAACAAATATGTTGAAGATGAATGTGGTAATAAGGAAACTTGAAAATAAAGTCTTGGGATCTTTTGGTTGTGGCTATAGCTTCTACTTCTATCCTGTTATGATATGTTTGTTATTTTTCAATTTAGAGTTTAGAAGAATTCTGGGCAGGTCAAATAATTTTGGGCCATGGTTTTCCCCTTCTATATAGGTTTAGAAGTTGGGGATTTTTCAATTTAGGGGTTTTGCCATAAAAATAGAACATCACAACGAGTCAACGATTTTACGATCATGCGATCTTCCCCGACGATCTCAGTGGTAATGGTGAGATCGCACTCAGAGTGGGCACGTGACTCGCTAGCTCTTGAAAAATCGTAAGATTTACTGATCCTACGAGTTAAATCACGATCTTAACTAGTATGGATCACATCTTTGAAGCAAATAAATAGCAAATTTGGAGTATCACCATTGTTGAGTCAAGATCAAGACCTAGCAGCTTTGATTAGAATGCTTATGGAAGTCATCGCAATGAACATGTCTATCTTCTAATCTCTTTTATCATTCTTGGTCTTTCCTTCTTCAAAGTCAAAGGTAACCAAATGGTTGATAGCTTCAAAGTTGATGCAAAATGGTGAAAACTCAGAGAATTCCAAGGAGTTGCAGTGTGTTGATGCAGCTTTGAGCACCCTTGTAAAAGATGGTACTAATAATGATAAGATGCAAGCAACACGCCAAAAGTTGGCCATGATGTGCTTCTCTTGCAAAAGCTATAGCCATGTGTACCTACCTTCACATACAAAGTAATTGAAGGATGCAACATAAGCAGAGAGACATTAAACCTGTGCATCATTAAATCTAGTGTATTTCAGCCAATTACTTTAGAGTTTGAGACATAAATCTAAGCTTTAGTTCTTGTAGATACTTTCGTACATACTCTTTTTTAATATCAGCTTAGATGAAGGCATTATATATATATATATGGAGTAACTTTAGGGTATGGTTAATAATCAATAACCACAGAATAAGATAATTTATGGGACAAACCCAAAAACATAAGGCTAAGATGAAGGTGGCACCAAGAATGAGGTTGTACATTGCTATAGCATATGTTGCATTCGCCAAAGCCACTGCTCACCCCGATAGCATACAAAAACATTGAACACTTCAAGCACACTCACTCGTAATCAAATGATTGGCTATAAAGATTGAAGCAAACAAATGATTCAAGAGAAAATACAAAACCCTATGAGTATTCATTAAAATCATTGTCCTAAATGTGCCAAATATGAGATAGAAAAGAATGGGACAAAGAAAGAGAGCTTATTGTTGATGCATCAAATTTCTATAACCTTTTCTAACCTCATCCATCGAATTCATATTTCACTCTTTCTCTGTTGTCTTCCTCTACTGGCTCTGCGTTTTCATATTGATTTCACCTCAATCTAGCGGTAACTCAATTAATCCCTTTTTTGTTGAAATTCAATCTCTCAAACCCTAATTTCTCATCATATTTTCTTTATTTCAACAAATCACCCAATCAAATTTCGTAAGTTAAGAAGAAAAGTAGAACAATAAGACGCCCTAACCTATGATTGAATCGCAAATGTGCGAGGAGATCGCAGTTGAGGAAATAGAAGCTTCGGGAAGAATTAATGGAGGAAGTGAATAAGGATAAGGAAAATAGCAACACCAAACAGTGAGCCACCAACCTGGTGAATGCTATCAGTTTCACCAGAAGTGAAGATAGAAGAGATGAAAGAGCCACAATCTGAAGAGAGAAATTGAATGGTGAGAAGGAGTATAATAGGAAGAAGGAGAAGACCAATTGGAGAAATGAGGTCATAGATAAATTTAGTAATGGCTTCACCATCACCAACAAGAAATGGAACTACAACAACAATGGCTACCACTTCTGCTAAAAGAATACCATGGGGTGCGCCTCTTTCTTCTAACATCTCGTTTTTTTTTGTGTGCTTCCTCTTCCAATTTCAAACTCTCTTTGTTTTTACTCTCTTAGGAATAGTATTGTGTGTTCTCTTTTTGGTAAAGTGGAAATTATGGGTGTGGTATGCATTTTTTTTGTGCTATGATGAATGGCCTTAAAATAAGTGATGAGAGAAATAGGATGCATATTAGAAGAAGATCGAACTGATGATGGGAAAAGCTTTGGTGATGGAAGAAGGAGGTGTTGAAGGGTTTTCTCACAGTAGATGAAGGGACATTTCCATACTTATTTCCATTAGTAATATACTACTAAAATTGAAAAAGAATATATTGAAAACCTCCCCAAATTAAATAAATACTTCCACTATATATCTAGTTAATTGTTCAGTCCGCCTCATTTGATTTATTTGTGGAGATTTGAATAACCTCCGCATAAAAATCTCCACAAAATGCAAAATTTGGTGTAGTAAATGTTATGGATGTAGTTGAAGTTTTATGGATGAAGATGAATAATGGAATGAGAGATTTGTGTTGTGCGTAAGGCACTTGTGAAAATGGAAAAGGAATGAAGGGGGAAGCACCACAAGCTTGGCAGCTTCATAAGCTATGGTGTTCGCCACAAGGAAGGAAGCTTGATAAGAACCAACAATGGTGGCAACGACTAACCTAGGTTTAGGAGACACTTCTCAACTAAAACACTTCATTTTCTTAATCAAATTCATGCAACTTTAAAGCCTTGAATGATGATGGCCGAATTTTAGGCGATGCATAAAATCTCCAACATTATCTTCAATGCCTTGGATCATTATGGTCAAATATGGTGGTTGGAAATTATATCTCTCACATTATCTTCTCCATGATTTGTGCCATGCTTTATCTTGAGTAATTAACAATGTTAATTTGAACTCCAATCTGATTTGTGGCTGACCGAATTTGGGATGATTAAATCACTTAATCTTCACATTATCTCTAAGAAAAATAGAAATAGACTTCCATAAACCAAGCTGGATGATCTCCCTTGATAATAGTCGTCACCCTCTAGCTTCTTGCATCCTTACTATTTTCACTCCATGGCTTTGAAGTACTCATCCACTGTTTGGGATCCTTGGGTGTGCCTTTGTAGCTTGTTGTGCACATCTTTTTTATAATAGTGAGGCAAAAACCTCCTCCTCATCACCTTTTTCATTTTAGTCCATGTGTCTGCGGCTACATCACCACACCTTAATCTGTCCTTTTGGTACTAATCCCACCACACCATGGCATACTCTTGAAATTTAAGGGCTGCCACCTTCACTTTCTTTGCCTCCGAGTAGTGATGGCAATTAAAGACTTGTTCCATTTTTAATTCCCATGTCAAATATGCTTCTGGATCACTCATCCCCAAAAAGCTAGGGACTTTGATCTTAACACCATCCAGATCTCCTCTAGGCTCACTGTTTGGGCTATGATTGTCATGATCTATATGTCTTCAATGCCCATGATTTGGACTAGAATGGCCATGATCAAGGCTACCATGGTTGTCATCTCCATGCCTCATTCTCCTTTCACTATCATAGGCACTTTGTTAGGTATCAGTGGTTACAATACACCTAGAAGGGGGGGGTTGAATAGGTGTAGCGGTTAGAATAGCCGCTTTTTGAAACTCAATACTTAATGTTGAATAACCCCTAATTAATCGATTACAGGATGAAGATAATCGATTAATGCAACAGACTTAATCGATCAATAGAACAGGGATAATCGATTAACGTAGCAGTCTTAATCGATTAAAACAGAAACAGTAAGCTTAGACAGATTCGATTAATTGCACAACAGTTAACCGATAATGAAACGAATAACAGAGCTTACAAATTTTATCAGAGTATCAATCAGTATAGCACAAATACAGAATGTATCAATTAATTCTACTATACTAGATAATCGATTAAAAACAGTAAAGAGAGAGAGAGAGAGAAAAATCCTGCAACGCGAATTTTTATCCTGGTTCGTTTGCTTGTCCACTGCAAACTACATCCAGGCCTCCCGGCTGACTTGGGAGATTTCCTTCACTATAATTGAATCAATGTATTTACACGCACATCATCCAATTACAACACTTAGAAAATTACAAGAAAATAAAGAAACCTATTCAATGGTTTGACTCCCTTCCTACCGACAAAGAAAAAGTTCTTTCGGCGTAGCCCCAACCAAGAATCTCTGTTCTTTCCTTTTCTAAAACTCTAAGCAATTATGAAGATACACTCAATCTCTTAGGTGATAAGCAATTATGAAGATACATAACAAAATACAAGAGTAAAATTAAGCTATTACAAA
>NC_032018.1:8012521-8012920 GCF_001865875.1 Lupinus angustifolius
GGATGAGGATGAGGATGAGGTTGTGGATGAGGATGAGGATGAGTATGAGGAGGAGTATGAGGATGAGGAGAAGGATGAGGATGAGGACGAGGATAAGGACGAGGATTAGGATGACGATGAGGATAAGAAAAAGAATATGGATAAGGATGATAATTAGAATTAGGATGTTGACGAGGATGAGGTTGTGGATGAGGATGAGGGTGAGGATGAGGAGGAGGATGAGTATGACGATTAGGAGGAGGATGAGGATGACGACGAGGAAGAGGATGAGGATGAGGACGAGGATGAGGATGAGGATGAGGACGAGGTAGAGGATGAGGACGAGGATGAGGATGATGATGAGGATAAGGATCAGGGTTAGGATGAGGACGAGGACGAGGATGAGGACGAGGATCAGGA
>NC_032018.1:8013020-8064476 GCF_001865875.1 Lupinus angustifolius
CAAGATCAGTTGAAGATCTTGAATTCTTTCTTCTCTTAATTCTAATTCTTTTCTTCTGAAAAATCCAGTTCTAACATAAAGGTTAGCCCTTGATGAGTCTCTAATGTTGGTTCACTTAAGAACCTAAGAGAGTCACTCTCTCAACAATGCCTTAGAGTATAACATGAACACTCATGTTATGTTTTTATTTATTCAAAAGGGTTCATATAAAAGGGCCACTGCAAACAATAAGACAAACTCCATAGTTCAGATGTTGTGATGCAACATCATTATTATGTCGTTTACAACTAAGCCTCTAGGATAACAAAAGACAAAAGACAACTATATTGAGCCAGTGGCTGTCATTGTTAGGCTATGGGATCATCATTTTAGGCTCCATGTTCTCCAAATCATAGGGTACCATTAGGCCCACATCATCCCCACCTTCTTGGAAATGAGCTGACCTCAAATTTAGATTGGGGTTTCTTGAATAACTTATTAATTTCTTTGTATGTCTTTGTAAATGGGTTATTCTCCAAATCCTCGAGCCTCAAACATATGACCTTTCACGAATTTGCCTTTGACATCCCTTTATTGGTTTAATCAATTAACATTCCAGAAATCTTTAATAGTGTTGTAAAATGGCGGCCATGGCAGAAAGTGATGATAGTTCTAGGTAGAACATCATTCGACATTTGGAAAAACCCGCTAAATGGCGATGGCCGCACATGGCAGTAATGATAGACATGGCACTGCTAGTGGGCTCTTTCAGTTAAAATTTGGGGTTTTAAGGGCAATTTTGGATGTTGCCCAAAAATTGTTAACCAATAGTTAAACTATGCTTCATTTGTGTCAGAGAACTCTAGCCTCATTCTCCTTTTCTGCCAATGATTTAAATTTGGGACTGTATCACCTGATGTGGCAGCAATATTGCGGTTGCGGTGATCGCCGCAACCGCATCAAACCGAAATTACTGTGTGACTCTGAATCACAATGATTCAACTGCATCGAGTCGCAATCTGCAACGTCATGTATTATGTTTTTATTAATTTTTATCAATCGCCATGATGGTGTCACTATTTGCCTGCGATGCCATCTGCAACGTCATGATAGCCTGATAACAGGATTTTGGCAAATGTCATGGGCTGCCATTTGCCATCAATAACACTGTTAATGACACATTATTAAAATATGATGATAGATGAATTTTGAACAAAACATCACTACAAAGTGGGTTGATTGAAATGGAGCACTAGGAATTATGTCGATGTGCTTTCTCCTTGAACATAGTAATTTGTCTTACTCTCTTTTCCTTTGGCTAATTATTTTTCTTCTCTTTTTCTCTGACTTTGTTTTCACTAATCTCTTTTTCTCTCATTTCGTTCTTTTTTTTCTTCTTTCTCTTATACACTTTAGTTGGAGACATGGGTACAAAGGTTGTTAACCACCCAATGCCCACAATATAATTTATTAGTAAAATCATCATCATTTGGCTTTTTATTATTATGTCATGGCTTGCCAAGTAATAGTTGACAAGTCTCATAGGTACTACTTCATATAAAGAAGTATGAACATATTTTCCAAGAGAAAATTAACTTCTACCTTTTCCTTCTAATTGTTACCATCAATATGAGAGAACATGACCTCCCTTGAATATGACATCATATTTGGAAGTGTTTGTCCTCATCAATGGATACCATCAATCTTAGGATATGTGGGTTATGGTTCATTACACTTCAAACTAGAATCGAGTTCTGATACCACTTGATGCCATCCTCCTTAGAGGAGGTTGGTTGAGACAATCATTCTAAGGTAGAGTTGTTAAAATAATGCACATTCTAAGAGAAAGATGCTTGGAACGGAATTTATAGGAACAAAAACATATGAATACGAACAAAGATTCAGAAAACTATGAAAAATGTGAATATGGTGATGTTGGGAAGACCATGGGTGGATGTAAGCTGTAATAGATGCCATAAGGGTGGATAGTCTTTGATAAGTCTCTAATGTATCCAATATAATCACTCTCTCACCAATTTGCCTTAGCAAAATACTTGAATATTCATGTTAGTTTTTTCCATTAATTGAGAATATTACATAAAAAGGACAATTACATCAGACAAGAATCAAGAAGACAATCCCATAATGACAGTACAAGTTCTGATGCATGAGTTATTGCCTTGTTTACCACGAAGCTGCCTAGGGTAATGAAAGGGCATAAAACTAATCAATTAGCTATTAAACCGAGCTTCTTTGGTTATGTGCCATCCAACCCACTTATTAAATAGGAAAAAAAATAAGAAAATATGAAAAATTACAAAATTTTGTGCGAGGACTAGTTGGTCCATTGCTTGACCTTGTATAGACATAGGGTCGTGTGTTCCAGGAGCTGAATTTCCCAAATTAAGTCAGAGGCTATCATGGCCAGGCCTTGGGGCCATCCATGGTCGTGCATGGTCAAATTCACCATTTTCATACTGGTCTTGCACCATTTCAGGCTCCACATTCTCTAAATCGTAGGGAACCCCACTTCACATATTGAGTGATAAGGTAATACCAAGCCAGTGATTAAAAACGTGTATAAAAGGGGAAAGAGGAAAGTTTGGATAGAATAACCAACTTTCCTTTTCTACCCTTGGGTAGTTAGAAACAGTTAGGAAACTAACTGCTATTAAATAGCATAACAGTTAGGAGGGGTAGTCAGTTTTTGGAGAACCAATCTGATTGTGGAATCAATGGTAGGAAAAGGGATCCAGGGATCCTTGTACTCTTCTAATCTTGTAATTCTTCTTCTTTTCTCCCTCAATTCAATAAAATCTAGAGCCCTACCAAGAATTCCACTGATTCTGGCTTAGGGACATTTCCTTTCATTCTCTTTTCTTCCTAGTATAGATACAGTGTCTATCATTGAGTAATTCATGTTGGTAGTGCAAGAGGCAAACAGAAAGGATATATCCTGAGGTGTTTCTACTATAATGAAGCAAAAAATGATTCAAACCTACAAGTAACATTAGAAACGACTGTGCAGAGAACTATAGAAATCCTACTTAGTATACTAGTGTGCCCCTAATGTACTGATATTTGACAGGGTAACGTACCATGTATTTATAACCGTACCAAAGAGAACCGTGTATAAGGTGACTATAATTTTCATTCAAATTTCCATGGCAGTTCATAGTGGACGTCCTCGTAGATGTGGTGGTCGTGGTGCATGTCCAACAAGGTTTCTAGGACGTCATGGTGGGCACTTTTGTGAGTTTTGTAATCGTCCAGGTCATGATGTGTCATGGTGCTAATGTGCACCTATTGACAATCACAGTGGTACTCTGCATCCATCCTATTTCAATGGAAACAATTACTCTAGCTCCGATGGCACTTCCTCTATGCCCTTTGTGCATCAAACTTTCTTCCAGACATGCCTTATTATGCTGCTCTTAGACATAGGTCTTATCTGCCAAACCCCTCTTACCATCCATATCCTTCTCATCTACCTCCGTCGAATATTCCTTCTGATCCAAATTATAGGCAAGACACATCTTATCCATATCAATCTCATTCTTATGCTGTGAATGTGAGTATTGGAGGCTATACCTTGCCTTTGGTATCCTAATTTAGGTGCTACTAATCATCTCACCTTAAGATTTTGTCTACTTCATGAGCCTAATGAACATTTTGGACCTGAATACATTTATATGGATAATGGCACTAAAGCCCCTGACTTGTAGTGGTAATACTTATTTTGAATCGTCCATTCAACCATATGTATCGTTATCTCTTGAAAATTTTCTACTTGCTCCTATTATTACTAAAAATGTTATGAGTGTTTTACAATTTGATAAAAATAACATGTTATTTTAAATTTCATCCTAATCTTTATCTTGTGAAATCACAAGGTTCTGATAAAGTTCTACAACAAGGGTCTCTCACCCTAGAGGTCTCTATAAATTTCCAAATATTTTTCCTAAATTTACACATCTTACTTTTTCATACTTTCAACGGTATTATAGACTAGGTCATCTTCATGAATTAGTTGTTAATAATGTCCTTACTCATATTAATATATATCATGCCAATAAAACTGCCTTAGATTTTATGTTCTGCTTGTTTTTGTTCAAAAGCCCATAAACTTCATTCTCTTACATCCTCTAATGTGTATATTAATGCCTTTGATCTGCTATATCTGGATCTCCCAGGACTAGCTCCTGTGTACTTTGAATCTAGATTCAGGTATTATTTGCCACCGTTGATGTCCAGACTAGGCATACATGGATTCATGTACTTAAACAGAAATCAGATACCATTTATATGTTCGAACACTTTCTAAAAATTGGTTGAAACCCAGTGTCAAAAACTAGTTAAAGTTGCACAAAGTTACTAGGGAGGGGAATTTAGATCTTTTATTACCTATCTTGCCTCCTTAAGAATAAATAACAGAGTTTCATGCCCTCATTCCTACTCATCATCAACAATGCACAATGCAAAGGAAACATAGGCATATGGTAGAAACATGGTTTGCCTTATTGGCTTATGCTTGTTTACCCTTATCATTTTGGGAATATGCCTTTATCACTGAAGTTTATGTCATCAACAGCTTACCTACCCCTTCCTTAGGTAATTAATCCCCCTATTTTATTCTTTTTAACACCATACCTGACTGCACATTTCTCAAAATATTTGATTGTGCTTGATTTTCCTAACGTAGACCCGTTAACAACAACAAATTGGACCTCAGATTAGCGGAGTATACCTTCTTAGGCTACTCTGCAACTTATAAGGGTTATAAGTGTCTCTCTAAGAATGATAGACTATACATATGCAAGGATGTAGTCTTTTATGAGTCTGTGTATCCCCAAGTTCCTTTACCTATCTCCTCTAACAAAAAAACTTCATGTCATGTTCTCTCTTCCATAGTCCATTAGTCTCATGTCACACACTCATTCTACTCCTATAAGTCCCAATGTGATACCATCTTTACATCTATGATATCTAATAATCCATCTTCAGCAACACCATCACATGTTTTCCCTTCAGAATGTATTCATCCATCTCCATGAATATCATCACATAAGATATCTTCTGAGTCTTCTCTGCACTCTGCTCCTAATACTATGGGTGTAGTCCATTCAACCACTCTTGTTTCATCTTCCTTCACTATTGGAATTCTCCTTACTCTTGTTGTTATTTATAAATGGGCATTAAAACAATTAGATATGAACAATGCATTCCTCAATGGTGTACTAGATAAAGAGGTACATTGTACATCCCACTAGTTTTCACAATGGAGACAAGAATGTGTTTTGCAAACTACACAAAACTCTTTATCTCTTTATGGCTTGAAACAAGCTCCTAGAAATGGTTTGAAAAGGCTAAGATGAACTCTTCTTCAATTAGGTTTCCACAATAGCAAGTGTGATTATTCTTTCTCTATACTCATCACACTCACCTACAAACTTTTTTTCTTGTCTATATGGATGATATCATTCTCCTTTGATCTTCTATTACATGTTCACATCATCATTGACAAACTAAGTATTACCTTTGCACTCAAGAAGCTAGGATTCTTAGACTACTTTCTTGATATTGAGGATAAACATCTTTTAGATAGCTCATTGTTTCTGTCTCAATACAAGTATATTAGAAACCTTCTCATTAGAGTCAACATAAGTAGTACTAAGCCTATTCCTACTCATATGGCTGCAACCTGAAAACTAATCAAAGCTGGCTCTGAATACTTTAATGATCCTGGCTTATATAGATCTGTGGTTGGTGCATTGCAATATGCCACAACAGTGTTTTAAATTGCAATTGCGGTCGTGATTGCGGTAATATTGCGGTTACTGTGATTGCGGCCGTTATGATGCGGATGGCTGCCGTTGCAGTGTGAATTATTTTGTGATTAAAATCTTTTTTTGAATTCGATGCGGTCTGATGCAGTTCAAATATGGTCCCGATTGGGTTACGTTGCGGCCCGATGCGGCCGCATCATTGTGATTCAGAATCATACCGCAATTGCGGTGTGATGCGGTTGCGGCAGCCACCACAACCACAATATTGCGGCCGCATCACAATATTGTGGCAGCTATTTAAATCACTGTGCCACAATAAGCAGACCTAATATTGTCTCTGTGTGAATAAGGTGTGTCACTATATGAATCAACCTTTACCACAACACTAGAGTGCAATAAAGAGAATCTTGATATCTACACAGGTCATCAACCTTTGGTCTTCATGTTAAACCTGCTACACCCTCTGACCATTTGTCTCTCTTAGCTTTTGTGATGTAGCTATGGGCCTATGATCCAAATGGTAGAAAATCTACTTCAGGGACTTGTGTATATGTTGGACTAAACATTGTAATATGGAGGTCCAAGAAACAACAAACTATCTCTAGATCCAACACTGAAGTTGAAATATAGAAGCCTGACATAGGCTTCTCAATAAATAATTTGGATAGAACCATTGCTTTCATAACTTCAATTTGCTAATTAAGCACCACTGATTTTGTTTGATAACATAAGCATTGTTTCTATGACTCACAATCTTGTCTGACACAACATGACTAAGCACATTGAACTAAATCTATTCTTTGTTAGGCTTTGCAAGTTAAACATATCCCTTCTATATCAGACAATATATGTTCTCACCAAGCCTTTTGCTACATCTAAGTTCAACTCTCTCAAAAAATGCCTCAAAGTTTTTGATATTCTTTCTCTTAACATTTACCTCCTGGGTAAACAAGGTGTATTAGAGAACAAAAGAACAAAGAGTATATAGTTTCAAGGGGGGTGTATTAGTGATTCGGGTTTACTTTACCTTTGTAATTGTAGAGCTAGTTATTAAAACTAACTAATAGCTTTCTAGAGAAGCTAACTCACCTACTATAAATAGAGGTGTGTTTTTCTCTCTTGTAACTAACTCTCATTTCCTTCAATAAGATTGAAGAGTGACAGTTATCACTCTCTTCTCTCTCTTTCTCTCATCTTTACCCTTTCTTCTGTCTTCTCTTCTTTCATTTCTTCAGTTCTTACATGCATCTATGCTTGTACTGAATATTTTCTGTGCGAAATGTACACATGATAGAGTTGCTCTAAACTGCTGATGAGAGTGCTTAGCCGATATGAGTTTTTGACCTATGCATGGTTATGTCGAACATCTGTTGCCTAATGAAAATGGGGACAATCTTTTGAATATGCGTTTGGTTTTGTGATTGCTGAGGTTTAAATGTTATTAACTGTGAATTTCTGGCACTCTGTTATTTGTCAACTGAATTAGTTTGATAATTCTTGAAAACCGTAGAAGCTTTGTTTTTAGTTTTTACTATTGTCCTTGCTGTTTTATGTGATGGCTGGGTACTGCTGAAGAGTCATAAAGTAAAACCTTAACCGTTTCTGTGTTGTTTTTATTGTTCTTAGAAATGCTATGATTCATGTCTTTAGTTATTTGGTTAAGCTCACTAGCCTGAGTAAATATGCATCAGGTGCTGATTTTTTTATTTGGTAGGAGGAGCTTGAGAGAAATCTAATGACATCACATAATGTAATCTGAATTCAATTTTGATTCATAACCGTGGTCGTCGAATCCTGATTCAGATCGTGAATCAGAAGGCCTATTTTATGAATCATGAATCAAATTATATCTGAATTGTTAGATTCATGATCAATGCTTAAGTATACTAAAATAAATCACAACACAGCCAAATAACATGAGAAATAATTCGAATTCAAGTCATATAACTCATCATAATTTATTAGTCATGATAGCAAGAAGAAATGAAGCATGCGAGAAAACAACGGGATTTTTACCATGTTCTTTTTACATTTGAGAGGCAAATACTGAAGTTGATAGGCAAGGGGTTAAAATTTAGGTTTGGGTCAATTTAAAAACTTCAAACCGGCATGACCTGAGCCGAATCCGAGTCGCGAGTGCGACCCGCTGTTTCAGACTCACAGCAATTCGAGCGATATGTGTTGTGTATCTGGTCCATGTTGAATCACATGTTGAATTTTTTTTGGTATGACCAACATTAAAAATTTATGGGAAACCACAACTATAAAATCTTTAAATTACATACTATTAAACTTTTTAATGCAAAAATTATATTTATTGAATTCTTAGAGAGTCATCACAAAACCTTGTCCACTTCTCTCTACATTTCTACTTCTCACATTTTTTCCCACATATCAATATACAAAATTATACCTTAATACACTTAATAGGTAGCCTCTTTTGTAATTCAACACATCTTGCTTGATATTTCAAATGTAATTGGATGTAGTAAAGAAGTTTAACATAGGGAAGAGGGCAACAATATTAGTGTAAAAAGCCACTTACCTTAAGGTTTCAAGTCAACATGTAATACCAAGTCCAATTATATGGTTATTCATTTTACCATGTAAACATGTTTTAGCTTGAAAACATGACTACCCCTCCTAATAAGTGTCGTTCTCAAAAATTGAATCTTGACATTTTGGTGATTAAAGAGAATCCCCTAATCTAATAGATACAATTGCCCATAGCATAAAATATTGGGTTCAGGTTTTTATTTTCTTCATAACTTCCTCCACTGCATCCATTTCATCATGTATCTCACCGATCTTAGTTTTTGCTTTGAACTATGGAGTAAGCTGATGTCACTTTTTCTTTGTTCTAGTTAGTCATGATGTTATGCTTATATTCTGAGCCCTCTTGTCAGGGAGGACTTGGCACTTTGCACAAGTTTTAACTTTTCTTAATAACAGTGTTTTCTAGTATTATTATTCTAGATTTATGTATTTGTTGTACACAGTATGAAGACAATATCATATATTTATAGACAAACCATTTATAATTATATGCTTATAAATGGTGTACAAATTAAAAATAATAATTATTTCAGATATTATTTGCCCAGTTACGAATTATGTCATTTTCTTTAAGAAGTATTGTGATATTGTTAAAATTTGTATAAGTAAACTGTTAACTATGATCCTATAATAAAATAATTCAGTTCATTGTATCAGATAATTACTATACTATGAAAACCATTCTAGAATTATATCCACGATATGACTTTCACCACTAATAGATTGTTAATACCAAATCCACATATATGATTTTACTATAACAGTTGCCTCCACTCAACAATATGGCTACTGACACTAGGCAATGACTTATGCAATTCAACAAAATAGTTAATCCTACTTAACAAATTAGCTAATGCGACCCAAAAAAATATGATTAATAACACTCAAACAAAAGATCGTTATCCCTCAAAGATAAGTTTGTCACCCCTAAAAGATAAAGGTGCTCCCCACGAAGATAAGGGTATTGTCTTCGAAGATAAGTGTTAAGCTTCCATCTCAAAAGCAATTGACAATGAGAAGAGTAGTTCAATAGGTATTTAAACCATATTAAGGTGAATGAGGCAGATGATGTGCAACTTACTTTCCAACATGTCCCCTCTAAGAAACTTATTGAACCAGGCGAAGGGGTTACCTTTCACCCATGACTAAAGGGCATCTTTTGGCCCATGGCAACTGAAAAGAAGTTAAACACTGACTCTGATTTCATGTTAAGGTTCTATCTCAAAACCAGTTGGCAATGAAAGGAGTAGCCCTAGAGATATTTAAACCATGACTACAAGAATGAGGCAAGAGATGCGAGACTTACTTCCTAACAATAAGGTTGTTGCTCCTCAAAGATAAAGGTGTTCCCCTCAAAGATAAAGTTGCTGCCACTAAAATGTAGGGCTACTACTACTAAAAGAAAAGAAAGGGGAGAAATTGACTGAGAATTGCATCAGTAGAAAAAGGGAGAAGAGTAAACTCTCATTCAATTGCTACATTTTTTCTAAAAGAGCAGAACTCTATTTGTAGAGTTGATAACTACTCCAGTGTATAAGCTAATCAATATGAGAGTTCAGTTTTTCCGAATGTGACACTTCTTATTTTTTTCAATTTCACTATTGGGACATGATTTTACCTACATTTTTTTGGTTTCCCACTATCTTTAACTATATCTATCTTAGCTTTACCAAAGTTAACTTAAAGTTGTTATATATTAGTTATTGTTGTTACCAAGTTCCAACAGTTATCAAAATAAAATTGTTGATTATATTATGTGGAATCTTATCTTAAATACCACAGTTTGAAACTTAGGGTTTACACCATCCATTTTGTTGATAGAAAAAGGGTCCCACAATTTTATTATGAGTTTTAGTGTTGTACCTGGTTAAGAAGGCAAAGGAAGGAAGCTGAAGTTGCATCCCTTGAGGGATTCATACATAAAGAAGTTGCTGTTTAAATCTGCTAACTGTTATCAAGGTTTCATTTACTTCAATTTTGTTTCTTTTGTCTGTGTTGCTGTTATTATTGCTTGTATTATGTTGTTAAATTAGGGTTTTTGAGTGTTATCAAATTCAATCTTCATGTTTGTACAAGAATCTAGCAATAGATATTTTGATATGTGTGATAATTTAAGAATTCCACTGGTTTGTGATTGAGCTTCATCAGAGGATTTTCTTTTAATCAAACAAGATCAATGGACTAAGATATAAGAGTTTAACTAAATTTGGAAATTCCACTTTTAACCATGAACTAAATATCATTGATGAGGGTATATATTACATTGTGTTTATTTTATGTGAAGGTTAGTTATTGTTCCCTCACTGTTGAACACCACTAGAAATATTTCTTTCCTTTATTTTCTTTATTACACAAACTCAATAAATTAAAATTTTTATAAAAATTCCAGTTGTATACATGAAGAATAAATCGATGTGACAAAAGCAAAAGCAGATGCTCAAAAATCCATTATATATAAGAGATTTTCTCATAAGCTAAACACACCAACTCCAATAATAACCATGGCAAGGGAAGGAAACCCTTTAGTTCTTGGGGGTGTAATAGGGGATGTCCTAAACCCCTTTACAACCTTAGTTTCTCTTAGGGTTTGTTTCAGTAACAGAGAAATTAGCAATGGTTATGAACTTAGGCCATCTCATGTTGTTAATCGTCCAAGAGTTTCTGTTGGTGGTGATGATCTCAGAACCTTCTACACACTGGTACGTTATTATAAAGTTTTAACCACTTTTTTCAGTATTAAATATCATTCTAGGTTTATTATAAAGTTTATATGTGTGTATATATATATGTGTATTAAATTTTTAATGGTTAAAAATCTTAGGTTATGGTGGATGCAGATGCACCTAGCCCCAGTAACCCTTTCTTGAGGGAGTACTTGCACTGGTTAGTTTTTTTGCTGTTTCTTTTTCTGGATGAATAAAAAAAGTGATTTTGACAATGGATGAATGAAATTACTAGTTAAGACTTTAACTAAAGCCTAAAGCTTAAAATTATAATTATGGGTTATGATTTTTTTTTTCCCATCAAATGGTGTTGCAGGATGGTTACAGATATCCCAGCTACCACAAGTGCAGTGTTTGGTAAGTACAATTTCTACATGTTCATACGTGTACCATGCTAAAAGTGATTTTTCAGTAGATATTTCTGTTGTTCCAAACCCCTTAGATATGGTATCTAATTCATCACTGATCAAAACTTTAGTATATCAATTCATCTTCATGAGGTGAATTTGATGAACTTTTGATTGAAGAATGGTTATCAATTAAAAGTAGTTAATATATTGAGAAATAAAGTAACACAAGGGTAAACATATTAGTGACTTACTAAGATAAAATTTTTGTTAACAAAAATATTGTTTCATGATTCTTGCTATTACACCCTTCCTTTCATCCTTTTTTAAGTTTCTCTTATTCAAGAATTTTTTGTTTCTATTTAATTGTCGTTTTTAAAGTTCAAAACAATATTCATTAATATTTTATCAATTATACACTTAACCTAATTATTATAGAGAGGACAAATCAATTATACACTTAACAATAACAGTTTTTTTAAAACAAAAAATCAATGATTTCTTTCATTTGTGTACAATAGTCTATGACAACACTTATATAAAAACATAGAGAGTATATTATTTATAATTGTCTCATGAAAGTAAGGTGTTTTTATTTGGTAGATTTAGAACATGAGAAGCAAAACCCTGTGTCTTCACCACCAAATGACTTAAGCTGAAAGCATTAGATTAGTGTGAAACCAAATCTCTAATCTTGGTTTCAGAAGTTTAAATGACTAAAATACTAATAAATGCATGTTTTTCCTAAATGTTTGTTTGCAAGTTAAGTTTTGGAGAGAAAATAATAGAAATGGAAGACTTAAGATAGTTCTAAGTCTTTCCTTTCATTTCATTTTCCTCCAACATCAAATTCACAAATAGACCATAAAAGAGAAAACACTAGTTTTTTTTAGAAGAAACTATAGGAATAACTTAGTCTAGGGGACACCAAAACAATTAGAACAAAAAAGTTATAGTTATAAAAAATATAATTGTGTATAATTTGTTCTATTTATAAATAAAATTTGTAATATAAAGTTTAAGTTATGTATTTTAAAATAATTTATAAGTATTTAATATTATACATATTTTTTGTTTTTATTAAAATCATATAATATAAATACTAAAATTATTAAATTTATAAATTCAATAATTAAAATTAGTTGAGCTATTTAAAAAACTGAATCCTCTATCTTCATTAAATGAACTAATTTGAAACATTTATTTAAATTAAATTCAAAAGTCTGCATTTTAGTGAAGGTAAAATGGCTAATTATTATCTCAAAATTCACCTAAAAATGAAAAATGATTTCTCAGCAACCATAACAATATCACAATGTTCTATCATAAATCATATTCATAATAAAACTTTGAGTTATAATTTTTTCTAATTATTTTATCTATGATTTTTTTGGTCCCCTCTTCCTTTATATATTGGGCTGATCTCTCATTGTCTATTCTTAACAAGGCTACTAACGATGTCAATCAGTTTAAAACATTTAAGGTGTCAATCTACCATCTTTTCTATATTAAGAGTAACTCTGACTCTTAATACATTTATTTCTAATCTCTTCTTATCAGGTGTGTCTACTCATCCACTTAACGTTCTCATCTTTCCTCCATAGAATTTATTCTATTATTGACATTTAATCTCGTATAATATTGTGTAGTAAATTTCCCCTTAAACTTGAGTGACATCTTTCTATCGTATATGACATCCAAATCGTCCTGCAATTCCATCCACCCTACTTGAATCCTATGATTTATATCTCCATCTATTTCTTCATCATGTTGTATGATTGACTAATGATACTTAAATCTAGTGACTCGCAGTTTGCTATTATCTCAAGTTTTTACCTCTACAACCGGGTTTGCGATGCCTCTTATTAAACTCATTTCATTTAAACCGTCTTACTTCAACTTATACAAATCCATGTATTTCTAAAGTTTGTCTTCACATTTCTATTTTCTCAATTAATTCCTCTCTTGAGTCTCCAACTAGGTCAATATCATCCTCAAAAAGCATACTATGGTATTGAATCATGAATATGCTCAATAAGTAAGTACATCGAAGACTAATATAAACAAGTATCGGCTCAATGTTGACCATTGACATCGTCCTATCCTATGACAATAGAAAATTTTCCATGACCCTATTACTTCCTCCCTTTCTTTATAAGTGTCAATTTTCAGGAAATTTTGTTCCTAATTAATTGACATTCTCAATGTTCAAAAGACAATATTAAGTACTATTTTATCACTTCTACTCTTAATCTCATAATTATGGAGAGAAAACAAATAATTCACGAGAGAAATTGAGAATGATAAAATAGGAAAAACAATAATAATATCGTTAAAAACAAAAAATCAATAATTTCCTTGATTTGTATAAAATAATAACATAAGATGATAGCTGTAAAGAAAGATGAAATATTATTTATAATTATGTGTCAGAAAATCAAGGTGTTTATTGTCTGGTATATTTAGGACATGAGAGGCAAGACCCTGTTCATTCACAACTAAATAAATTAATCTGAAAATATTAGATTTGTGTAAAACCAAAAATCAAATCTTAGTTTCAGAAGTTTAAATAACTTAACTACTATTAAATGCATGTATTTCCTAAAAGGTTTTAAGTCATATGAATTATGGGTAAAGGTACAAAAACTGGTTAGGTCAAACCTTGATTTATTTAATTATTTAAGATTTTTTCTGTCGTAATTTTAACCTATTTAAAAGTTTGGTTTCATTTGCTCGACTATTTAAAAGTTTGCTATAATGGAAGTCATTTAAATATGTCAATATAACTTTAAATAAACTAAAATTATTAACATACCAAATTGTCTATAGGATTTAAATTTCTTTTATTTTATGTATATATTATATAAAATTATTAATATAAATATATAATAAAATTACACAAGTCGTTCTATTAGATTTAATGCGTTTTTAAAAAAAACTTAGGATGTCGTATTTATTTAAAAGGTTTTACTTGACCTAACCTGTCATAGGCTATATACTAGACCTAGATATCCATAATTGTGGGATGTCATCTGGTGGATACTAAAACAATATAACACCTAAAACAATTTCAGTTATAAAATATAGATTTTACATTTATAAATAAAATTTGTAAAATAAAGTTTCAGTTACAGTAATTTAAATTAACTTATAACTATTGGATGTTCTACATATTTTTTTTTTTGTTAAAATCATATATTACAAATTATTAAAACAATAAATTTAATAATTAATTGAGTTATTTGAAGGTCTAACTTCCCTGCCTTCATTAAAATTATTTTGAAGTCTTTTGTTAATTAAAGTTAACCTACACGGTTGATTTTTATTATTAAATGGACCAATTTGAATCATTTGATTGAATTAAATTCAAAAGTCTGAATTTTATTGAAGGTAAAATGACAAAATATTAGCCTAAAATTCTCCTAATAATGAAAAATGATGTGTCACTAACAACCAAACCTTTAATTTAATTAGTTGAGTTGACTACATAAATCAAATATTGTCATAATATTTTATCATATATTATGTTTAATTCAACAAAATTTTTATCCTTAATTTTTTTTTAATTTTTCCGCTATAGTTTTTCTTGGTTCGACCCTCTCTCCTTCTATAATTTGGAATAACATCGAGTTGATATATTTTTCTTACCGAATCTTCTAACAGTCTCTTTTACACATGTCCAAACCATCCATCAAATATGTGATTCTACAATATATTCTATTAGGGGTGAGTAAAATCTGAACATACTTACTCATCCGATTTGGCCTGATTATGATGGGGCACGAATATGATCAGGTTCCATAGGGTCTATAGTCCAGTTCATGTACAGAAATTAGACTCTCTCAATATTTAGGATTAGATACAGCACTAACATGATGTGACCTGAACCATCCCATGGTCACTCATTCATTGTCTATTTAATTATATACAAAGTACTAACATCTTTTTGGTGGAACGAAAATCTAAATTTTCATTATATATATATGACCAACAAAATATATATATATATATATATATATATATATATTATTTCATATGTCAAATTATATATCTACAATAATAAATAATATTGAGAAGATTTTATCTAAAATGAGTATGTATTATATTTAATCGGGTTTAGGTTCGAGTTCAAAGGCTGGTCCGATCGACATTTGAGATCGGGTTAACTTCGGGTATAGGGTCGGGTTCGGGTTCAAAAATATAACTTGACCAACATTTATGGTTGAGTAAGAGACAATCCTGACTTGGATCTACTCCGCCCATGATCACACCTATTTTTACAATTAGAGCTACTCCAACTTTCTCCGAGTGTATTCATTTATAGTGAAACCTTATCTATGTATTCATTCATCCAACACAATATTCACCTAGGCCTTGTTTGGGAGTGGGATTTTGGAGGGGAAGGGAAGTGAAGGGATGAGTTTGGAAAGCCTTCCCCTTGTTTGGGAGTTGGATCAAGGAGAGGGGAAGGTTTTGGAGGATTTCTCAAACCCTCCATGTGTCTATTTTTAAAGTTCCCCCAATTTGGGGGTTTTTGGAAATAAAATGTCAAAATAGCTAAATATGTTTAGTAATAATATATAATTACATATTATTGTCCATTTCTCATTGTTAATTTCATTTTTAAGAGAAAATAAAAAAATATTTTTATATTATCATTAGTACCCTCCTTCATCTAAATTTCATACTCCCAAACAAGGGAGAGGATTTCCTTCATTTTCCCTTCCCTTCCTCTCCCTTCATAACCCTTTGATTCCTCCCCTTCCCTTTCCCTCCTAACTCCCAAACAAAGCCCTAATATCTCATTTGCTATCTTCCTAATTCTTTTGGTCACCTCTTCTCATGTATAGTTAGTACTACCTTGTGCCTTTCAAAAATCTTCCTCCAAAACCCTCTAATTGAAACTCCTTGGTCCTCCCCACTTCAATTCCCACTGTTTTATTTTTGACTCTATCTTATTAATTTCTGTCCACTTTAATATAAATCATTATATCCATAACCAAAACTTTATGTTAGGCAGCACATCTTAGATATGACTTTGCAGTTCATGCAATGCTTTCTATTAGATTGGTTAGGAAGATATATCTTTGAAGTAAAATATGATAGTTTTATGTAGATAAAGAATGATGCATGTTACTTATGTAAAATATGTCAGCTTCTTGTAGAGAAAACGTAACAGATGTCACTGTGTTATGTTAAGAAGATTTTAAATTGACCAGGATATACCACTCTTTTTTGGAATTGTTAAGGTTTTTTAATAGAAACATAACCGGTTTCTTTAAATAGATGTGTACTGTCTAGTTTTCTTGTTTAATTTTATTATTAAAAGTCACTGAAAGTTACTTAATAGAGTTTTAAGAACAAAGATAAATTCTATTTATCTACAAAGTTAGTCCACTGACATAAATTCTGAGTACAAAATGTTTTATATCCTGAAAAGCAATATTTATTAAGAGAAGCAACTACACATTCTAAAATGGATTAATTCATTACCTATTGAATAAAAGATGATTATCACCAAAAATCGGATTTCAATATCTTTAGTAAAACTCAGGTTCTTCATGACAGTTAGCCACCACTTCCTGCTGCTAATTTAAATTATAGTAGTATTTTAGATTTGATTATAATCAAATAAAGAAAAGCCTATCAAGTTTTAACAAATTCAAAGTTAAAATCCTGTAGCAGTAGATGGTTGTTTTATGTGTTATATATCTATTCATTTTAAATAAGATCTTCAGATCAAGCCTTATTATGAAAAACTGCTGTTTAAATAGCTATGTTACCATTACATTTTTTCACCCAAAAGAATTTAAACACCAGGCCCTCTTTTTTTTTTGTTTAAAGAATTGTGCTTTGTTTTTTAGAAACAAATTTTCTTTAAGGTTCCTTGCAAACATCACTGAATTAATTATTTTTATGTGACAGTACTTTAAAGAAATGTTTCTATATAATATTCTGATCTACAATCGTATAATGGTAATGAATAGCTAGACATGTCAGTAATATTGGCAATCGGTCGAATTTGGGTCAGTATTTTTGGACCTGCGAATAATTGGGATGAAAATTTTGAATCTTCCCATTGAATGGGTTCGTGTTTGAATAATGAAGTACACAAACCTACATATATCTAGACTCACAATTCTTAAATATATATGTATAAACTTATGCAACTAAACATATTTTTATTATAATTGTGATGTTATATTATTAAGTAGTGATATTATGTTTATTAATCCGTTATTGCAATGTAATGTTATGTTGGTAAATGATGTTAGATATTTGATATTCTTTATTATATTATTTTAAAATATTTGATATGCTTTATTATGTTATGTGACTGTGTATTTGTAATTTTCTAAAATAAGAGATGATTATAGGAAACACATGCAAATGTCTAAGTTGTGTGAAATTTTGTAAATATTTTCTGGATTTAGATTCAGTGGGTCCAAGTTAGAAAATGACAAAATCCAGACAAATTGGCATAAGTATTGTATATGTGATTGTATATGATGACATTAGATTTATGCAGGAAGAGATGTCATGTTTTATGAGAGCCCACAGCCTTCAGAAGGAATTCATCGACTTGTGTTTGTATTATTCAAGCAATTGGGCAGAGACACTGTCTTTGCTCCAGAATGGCGTCAAAATTTTAACAGCAGAAGCTTTGCTGAAATTAATAATCTGATACCAGCTGCAGCAGTTTATTTCAACTGCCAAAGAGAGCGTGGTTGTGGTGGAAGAAGAACAGAGTAGATACTACAAGTTACCCAATAAATAAAGATTTACTCTCTTTTTATTTAGTAAATAAAAGTTTAAAGAGAGGGAAGGTTACCCAAGTTAGGGCATGTTATTCACAAACTACAACAAAGTAGGGCTTATTATATATCTGCCTACCAATTACTCTTTCTTATATTGAAGAAACTCTCTTCCATATTGTATGGACAAAGTGATAGTTTTGTCCCAAGTCAAATGTCTTTGTTTGTTATATTTAAAATGTTATCTATTGTTGTACCTATGTCATTGTTCTTAAAATATCATTCATTTCATTTAACAACAAAAATGTAGACACATACATTGGTTTAGTGCTGTTTTCGTGTAACCTATAGGTTGGGAGATATTATCATACTTTACAGAAGGATTAGTTTTTCAGATATTATTGGTTATAAGAAAAATAGAACTAAATATATAAGTAGTAAGTTTATTTGTAGTTACTCACGCTTAATTACTTAAAAATATAATGTGTAACTGAGATGAGATCATATGTCCCTTTTTATGTTTTATTTTATGTGTCAAGTCAATTAGTAAGTATCATTCATTTAAAAATAAAAATGATTAAAACAAAAATTAATATTTTAATATTATTTTGTAAAATTTGATTGGTTAAAGATATGAAGATATAAAAACTCTAGGATAGAAGATCATTCTATTGAATAAGGATAATCTGTCCTTATTCATTGGATTGGAGAGAGACATTAAAGTGTGAAATGAATTTGGATAAATAATCTCCCTCTCTTTTTTTCGGGTATAAGTGAGTCTGTAACATCTCCCTTCCGTTAATAAAATATTAAATCTGATTTGATTAAACATGTGTTGATAGTCTAGTGGCCAGTGTAGGACATAGTCTATTGCAGAATGTGAGAATGTAGTGAATTAACAGATTTACACATGGGACTCTTTTATGGGAAGTATTTGCTTTAAATTTTTTCAAGGGTTGGATGATAGAGTCTTTTTTATTTAACTTACTTTCTCTTATAATTGGTAAAAAAACTAATCTCTTTTGAATGTATGTAATTGTCTTATCCCAATACATATTATTCTTAAGAATCAAACATTTAATTTTTAGTCTAATATAATTCATATCAATCCAGTAAGATATTACACAACTAAATGTGATATTTACCAAGTATGAGAGAGTTTATTGATAAGAATCTAATTTTACATAATATTTGATATAAAATATGTATTATTATAACTCAATATATTTAATTGTGTTAATTTTATAATCATATCAATAGATTTATTTAGATTTTTTACTTATTAAATCTTTGTGATAAAATGTAGTTTGAGATTAAAAATATTAGAAAATTAGATAAGAATACACTAAGATATACACAAATATATTTCATAGGTGTTAGTCCTTATTTTGTTGGACACCTTCAAACTTTATATTGTGTTCTTTATATCCTTGTCTTATTGGGGACTCTCCACTATCCTTATTTTATTGTCAAATTCTTTTATAACTGACTTGATCAAATCTATATTCTCAAATTGATATGTTTGTATATCTCCTTGTCAAAAAAATATCTTTGTATATTTTTATACAATCTTCTAATAATTTAAAAGTCAATATAAATTTTATAATAATGCATATTTTTATATGAAGCATTATTTAAAATTAGGTTCTTATTACAACGCCAATCAACTTAGTGCTAGCACCTAGTAATTTAACGATTGTAAACAAAGCTAAAATGGAAACATTTCTAATTAATTCACCAATTCAAGTTTAGTTAAACTTAATAATACTTCTCATGTATAAAAAATACCACACTTGCCACAAAATGTTTCCAATAATCCAACTCAATGTGAAAAAAGTACGACAATTATGATCATTATGCCAAAATTGATATTTAACAACACCCATTTAACAACGCTTATGTGTTGAATGCTGGTAAATTTAAGACGGAAGAGAATTAACAACGCTAATTGAAGAAAACGTTGTAAATGTATTATCTTTAACAACGCTTATTGAAAAAAGCGTTCTTCAAGCTCATATTTCATATATTTAATAGAACTTTTTTAGTAAGCACTTTAAATATTTTATCTTTAACATCGCTTATTAGAGCAAACGTTGTTGAATGTGTTATCTTTAACATTGCTTATTGAAAAAAATGCTATTAAAGGTCATACACTCATATATTTAACAACACTTCTTCACCGAACGCTGTTAAAAATATTATCTTTAATATCGCTTATTGAAGAAAGTGTTGTTAAAGGTCATACTTCATATATTTAACAGTACTTCTTCAATAAGTGCTGTTAAAGATCATACATTCATATAAACGCTTGTTTTAGTGAGCGAAAATCTTTTCAAATTCAAAAACAAAACTTCACACAGAATAATACACATATCACTCATTTATTATTTCTCTTATTTTTCTTCTTCTCCATGAGTTATATTTTTTGTTTGTTTTTAGTTTCTGTCTTCAACCGAGTTATCGGTTTTTGGTCTTTCTCTATAAGCATAAGGTAAATCGTTATTTTATTTTAACTCATTTATTTCTTTTTTATTCAGTCTTGATGTTTGTTGTGAATTTATGTAGCTATGGTGTTCTAGGTTTTTGGCTATGGTTCACTAGTTTAGAACACATGGTTTGAGTATAATGGTAAATGTTCTTTCTCAATTGCTACTAATTTTGTAATTTTTTTCATAACTTTTGCAATTTGTTTAGAGATATCATTTTTATTCGTATTTGCAGCTTGCATTGAGCATTGAGGAGCACATGAACACATTGCACATTGGAGGAGAAAGAATAAACAATTTGCATAAGGTTGAATGTAGCTGAAGACATTGATGATTTAACAAATCTATTATAAATGTGGTGGAGTTAGACATGTTTGTCATGTGTTTGATATAATGTCAGGGAGAGATATAATGTGTGGGAGAGATATTGTCTTATTTAGAAAGTAGACATTTAATAAAGATTGCTTCACTAAGCGCTGTTAAATGTCTACTTTCTACAGGGCTTCAAAAAACACTGTTGAATTTAACCTTATTTACCATTGCACTCACATAGAAAGTGCCCCAAAAATGTTATTAAATGACAATTTTAAATGATGTTGTTTTGCTATTCTGACGTAGTGGATATAGGTTCCAATGAAGACCGTAAATGTCATTGAAAGCAAATGCACAAGGTTTAATATGAAGACATTTGGTGAGATTAAATTTGTTCACCATACGATTTGATTAAGACAAAGACTTTAAAGACAAAATTGAAGAAATTTAATACAAACATTTCAAGACAACCACTAATAGGTAGGCTTTATATCTTATATTCACTTAAAGTTATTGTTATGATACATTTTATGTTTTGTGATAGAACCCTGGGCATGCCTAAAAAAACTCATATCATAGATTAAGCATTTAAAAATGATTTAGATAGAGATGTTTTAAATGTGGATAATCTAGTAGGCATCAATTTTGAGGTTATAGTGGATTATGACCCAATTATGTGGTTCAATGTTACTAAGAATCTAGTTTCTCCAAAAGATAATCGACAACTAAGTGATAATCAATTATGAGCTATTGAAAATATATAATTGATTATGACTAATAGTTAATCGATTACTTTGTAATAGAAACTGAAAAACAACAACTTTTAAAGGTGGATAGTTTCAAACAACCAGCAAAGTTTATTGAATTAGTTTAACTTTCAATTTCGTCATTGATTTTTATTTTAAAATTCTCTACCAGTGACGTTCCCAAGAACCAAGAGAGAAAATCATACAATTAATCATCATCTATATTCTATAATGATATTTACATAGCCATATAAATTGATTATAGGTTTAGTAGAGATTTAAGTTTTTCATAGTTGTGTGAAGAAGATCTTACTCATGACATTGACTAGATTTTGATGAAGACACCAACATCACAAAAAGAAGAAAACAAATTGAAGACCTTGAAGTGATATTTACATAGCCATATAAAGTGATCACGAGATTTAGTTTTCTAAGTTAGGTATTTTTATCCTAGGTCTTATTAATTTAAGTAATCATCAAATACTCTTAGGAATTTTGTTTTGAAAATATCAACTTGGTTTAAAATTAATTTAAAAAAATGACCATAATTTTCAGAAAGCTGAGTAACATGTTACTCAAACTCGGACAGAGTAACCGATTACCCAAACAGAGTAACATGTTACCAAGAAAAAATAACTTAGAGTAATCGATTACTCAATTGGACATAAGCTTTTGGTAATCAATTATACTACTCAAGTAATCAATTACTCATAATTATTAAAACAATTTTCAAGTTTAAACTGAAATAACTTTTTCCAAAACGAATGCATGTCACTCAAATCGACTTCTACCTCTTAGAGTGAGTATGTTGGCTGGTTGGGAGCCTATTTAAAGGGGTTTAATATTTAGATTTGAAAAATAACAATGACACACTCATTTACTACAACTTTCTATACATTTTTGCAACAACTTATCAAACTTTCTGATTTTTCTGAAAAGTTGTTGAAGTGCTTCTCTTACCAAGTTTCTAATCTTGAATTTCACATAGAAAACACTTGAGCATTTTGTGTATTAATTAGAGTGATTGACATATAAGGATTGAGAGTTTAAGCATTAAAAATTCATAGAAATCCTTAGCCCTAGACAAAAATTCACCATTTACAATTTTTTGTAAATACATCTTAGGGTATGGTGAAGGGAAAGGGTGAAACTGTAGAAGTAATGTACTTATAAATTGGTGAGTTTGGTGAGAGTAATCTCAGACAAAGTCTTAGAGTGAATTTTTTAACAATTGATATTCATCATATAGTGAAATCTCTTATGGTTTTCAAGATAAATGAACATAGCCTTTGATGAATAAAAGATGAACTGGATATCAATGTTCTCTCTTTTCACTACTCTTTTACATTTTTGCATTTTATTTTGCACAATTAATCTTTCTTTGCATCTCTGAATCTTACACTTTTGTAAATTTGCAAAAATATGCCTTAAGTGTAGAAAAACCATAAAACTAAATCTAGACTTACAATTGGCACCAGATCAAAGGTTGAGTAAATTATTTCCTATATCCTAACTTTATATATGGCCTCTAAGTCTTTCCTAGGTGAAGGTTCTGACATTAATAGACCTTCAAGTTTCATTGGAGAACGTTATGAATTCTATAAGATCAGAATGAGAATCTCCATAGAGTTCTTAGACTTAGATATATGGAATTGTATAAAAGAAAGTCCATTTATTGTCAGCATGGTTGTTAATGAAGTTAAATAAGCTAAGCCTAAATTTTTATGGACCAATGAATATAAAAAGACAGTCCAATATGGCCTTAAAGCCAAAAACATTCTAACCTCTACCTTAAGAGTAAAAGAGTTCTTTATAGTGTCAAACTATAAATCTTATAAAGAAATACAGGACACTCTAAACAAGAATCATGGAACCAAAGAAATAAAAAGGTACACCACAAATAGTGAAACGTCAACATTGGGCAAGACTCCACATTCTCTTAATGCATAAAATCATATCATTTCAAAGGTGATTGTCCAACCTTACTAAAGGAAAATACTTTCAAAAGAAAGAAGGTCAAGAAGCATAAAATAACATATATCATATTAGAAGATAATGATGCTGGTTCAAATGTAGAACTCAAAATTAAGGAAGAAGCACATATTTCCTTGATGGCTTCACACTAATCAAACGACGATTATGAGGTTAGTGACTCTGAACCAAATGATTAATTTTCATATGATGAGTTACACAATGCTTTTATTGAATAACTGATTACTCTACTTGGTAACCGGTTATCCAAACGTTCTGCCCAAATGAGTAATCAATTACTCCCATTATGTAATCGATTACTCTGTGTTAAAAATGCTATGTAACCTGTTACTCAATTTGGGTAACTTGTTATACAATCCTAGTAACCTATTATTAAATTGAATCAACATGTTACTCAGGTCCAATTACCTATTACTCGGGTCAAGTAACCCGTCACTTAGTTTTTTTAAAATTTAAGTTCATTTGATTCTAATTTTAATATAATTCAAAAAGGTTTTTCACTTGAGAATTATGATTAAACATAATTAAAAGACATAGGAAAGAAATACATATCTTAGAAGATTATATAACTCTTGATCTTTAAAAACTTGTCATCTAATCTTCAAGGTTTTCTTCATTTTTCTTCTTTTTGGTGATTTTTGTGTCTTCATCAATATCATGTCAAGGTCAGGAGCAAGATCTTCTTCACAACCCCCCCTCCCCCCATTTATGATGACAAACCAAGATCTTCTTCAACAGGTTTGAACTTTTATGAGTCAACATACATGAGTTGATAAAGATTTGTATGCTTGCGTATGCTCTCCTATCTTGTATATACCCTTTGTTTTTGAATAAGTGTCTAGAAATTTTAAATCGAAAAAGTAAAAAACTCCAACTTTTCTCCCCTTTTTGACTTCATCAAAAAGATGGAAAAAAGGTTTCCATAGGCATAACAATATATATAGAAAGGGTACAAGGTATATATATGACTTATAATAAGCCAATGTCAGATCAGATTATATGAACCATAAAATATATATGCTATAAGAATATAGATTCGATATAAGCAACATAACATCATGACATATACCCCAAACACAAGTACATATACTTTAAACATCAAAAGCAAAACAACAAATCCTAAACAACAACCCTAAGACTCTAGCTCGTCACCATCATCATCAATATCCATATAGTTCAAACAGTTAGATAATCTTCTAAGTTCAATCATGGATTGATAGGAATGGCAAAAGATGAAGATGACTCAACATGGATTGGAGAAGGCTGAGATTTAGGTGGATCACATCCATATCAATCCTATCGTCTCTAACATCAAGCTCGATCAGAGATTCCTAGACAGTGGAAATACCAAAATGCTTAAGTATGGCAGTTATGATCATATCATAAGGTAAGGGGTTACGTTTTCCTCTAAATGACCACATATGTCGCATTATCCTTATAGCCCAGTTCATGGAAATATTGATTTTAATAGCATACATAAGTTATATTTCCATATCAATAATAAAGTAATAGCATACATAAGTTCATGGAAAATTTGGGAGCTACAACAAAGTTAATAAAGTAATGCAACAATTAATCATCTAAAGTGATAATTCTAACAAAGAGGATATCTCGATTTTTCACAGATTTAACCACTACCTTTTGCTTACTATTTTCTATTTCGTTTTGAGGAAATCTAGACATAGATTAATAGAATTTCTTCTTATCACACTCCTCCATGGAAAATGAAGTCCAAAGCAGACTTGGGAACCTATGAATGGTTTGTTAAAGAAAACTAAACTGAAAGTTATCAAGTCCATGACAATATCTTATCCCTTGACTAAGGAATACAATTTGTTTTTCCTAATATTCAGACTGCAATAAAATACTGTCATAAGTTTAGGGTAATAGGCATTTGTTCTTTGCAAAACTCAGAAAGGTTTTACTACCTAAGGAGAGTAGGTAAATGAAATGCATCAAGTTCAAAGGATTATAACTCACCATAATTATGAGCAATCAGTGGTCTCCCAATGAAATAATCTAAGAACACAGTGCATTGCTCTTCGTTAGAAAAAAGTCATGCCAAATCTAGTGGACTAGCCTCAGAAGAAGTTGGTTGACTCCTCTGTGAATCATTGGAGTGTTGCTTCTTGGTTCTTGGTGAAGAAGTCACGAAAATGATGCTTTGAAATTTCTAGGTTCTAGGAAGTTTTGAAATTGTAGGTTTTTGATTGGATGCTTTAATCTCGAAAATAGCGGTTGGAATGTGTTTAGAATAAAAAATTTGATAAGAATAACCACAAATTTCAAGTAAAGTGAACAAGACATGAGATTTCTAGAAGTGGAGGGGGGTTTCCACGATTTTGAGATTGAAGACATATTAAAACTCACAGAGTAATTGGTAACTCATATTGGGTAATCACTTACTCTCTAAAGTGAAAACCCAGTTTTTTTCTTAAATTCACTTATGATAATTGGGTACTCTCCAGAGTAATCAGTTATCTAATCTCTGCCTCATCCACTAACCGGTTACTACCCTAGAGTAATCAGTTATTATCCTAGAGTAATCAGTTACTACCCTCATATATTAAATCCTTCAAGCATCCTAATGCATGTTAATCAGTTACTCTACCATGTAATTGATTATTTGACCCAAAAACAAGTAAAAATGAAGCATTTAAGCACATACGAGAACACATAGGCATGCAATAATCATCATGAAGAAAACATATATGAATATAAACATGTCTAGACAAGTCATCGTCATCTAAAATACCTAGTCCTCTTCGAATTTTGTAAAAAGGTTCTTTTTCTAATGGCTCGGTGAATATGTTTGTAAGTTGGTCATGAATATCAACAAACTCTACGAATATATGTTTCTTTTGGACATGGTCCTTCCTGAAATGGTGTCTTATATTAATGTACTTGGTTCTATAATGCATTACTGGATTCTTTGTGAGATTTATAGCACTAGTGTTATCGCATTTCAAGGGAATGCATCCCAAGTCCAAACCATAATCACACAATTGTTGCTTAAGCCATAACACTTAGGCACAACAATTATCTGCTGCAATGTACTCTGCCTCAGAAGCACTTAGAGCAACACATACATGTTTCTTTCATGACAATGAGACTAAAGCATTTCCTTATATATGACAAGTACTAATAGTATTTTTCTCTTAGTGTTGCAGCCAGAAAAATCTGAATCTGAATATCCAACCAAGTCACACACACTTCCCCTAGGATACCATAATCCATCATCTATCCTTCCTTTCAAATATTTCATAATTCTTTTGACCGCGATAAGATATGATTCTTTAGGTTTAGATTGATATCATACACACACATACACTAAACATAATATCATGTATATTAGCATTAAGATAAAGAAAGGAACCATCTATATCTTGATAATTGGTTACATATATACATTTACCAACCTTACCAGTATCGACATATGTGTTAGATCCCGCATGAGTGACAATCTCTTTGCTTCCGTCCATTTTAAATCTTTTAAGCAAATCCTTACAATATTTGGACTAAGTGACAAAGATGTCATTCTCCATTTTCTTGATCTAAAGTCCAAGAAATTAATTCAACTTTCTCATCATGGACATTTCGAGTTCAACTTGCATCATCTTACCAAACTCGCTACATAATTCATCGTTAGTTGAACAAAAAATAATATCATTCACATATATTTGTATGGGCTTCTATCTCACAATATGGTGTCACTCCATATGCCATGAGTTCTGATTGGTAAGAAAATACTTAATAATTAAACTTTTAACTTAAATATATTTTTATCAACCAATCAAAAATCATGGCACATAGAGTTACATACAATATGAGACAAAAGATGTGCTCCCTATTTGTACAAGCAAAATATGATGATTTATTTTTTTTATAAAAAGTGTAGTGTTAATCTTGACTTTCGCAAAACCCTTTTCACTTAAATTTTGTGTTAAACAGTCGTACTAGGCTCTAAACATCCATTTCATACACTTGAAAGTTTAATGAACATGCATATGCTTAAAGTAGTTTTATAATTTGTTTGTTTACCCTTTTGACAAAAATCCACAATTTGTCTTTTAATAAATTCAATTTTAGGCAAACTAACAACTATTTCATGCTTAATTAAATAAAATAATCAATATGGATGTGTACTATTTTCTTATAGCCATGCGTTTAAATGAGAGATTACCAACTTTACTAATACCAGTGATTTTTCTTTTGTTGCTCTCTCCGTATATAACATAGCCTTTATTTATTTAATATTATTAAAAAATTTGCATCGTCGCATGTGATGTGACTTGAAGAGCCATTGTCATGATAAAACATTTTGCTTATGGCTTTCAGACTCTCCTTGCAAAAAAAATTAAAATAAAATTCTAGGTACACAATATGATTTTGGTCCTGCAAGGTAAACACCTTTTTCAACCCATCTAAGTTGACCATTGGTTGTGGCATATGTTTTACTACAACATGTGTTGGGTGTTTGTCCTATTATACTGCAATAAAAATAAGTAGGTTTATGCATTTTCCATTTAGGAATATAGAAGGATTTCTGGCCATGATTATGCTTACAAAAAGTACTTGATTTTATAAAAATGGTTTTCTTTACTCTACTTATTAGACCTAAATGGCCACAATAATTTTTGTGTTGTTGATTGCTTAATAAGGTGTCTAACTTATGTGTTTTTTCTATGAAGTTACATATGTCTTGATTTAAACTATCAATTTGTGATTCAATAGTAGTACACACATGTTCAATTTAGAGCAATCATCTTCATATTTGGATTTTAGGTTGTCCAAATCCTTTTGGAAAATTTTGTTTTGACTCTCAATAAGTTCTATAGTGTTTTTCTATTTAATGCATACTCTAGAGAATTTACTAAATTCTTCATACAATTTGCTAAAAGCAATATGTAACTCATCATATGAAAATTTATTATTTGGTTTAGAGTTACTAATATCATAATCGTCGTCTAGTTGGTGTGAAGTCATCAAGGAAATATGTGTTTCTCCTTAATTTCAAGTTATGCATTTGAACCAATATCGATATCATCTGATATAATGTTTTCTATTTTGCGCTTATTATCCTTCTTTCTTCTTAAATTATTTGGCTTTTGTAAGACTTGACAATCACCATGAATATGATCTGGTTTTCTGTATTTAGAGCATGTGTAGTCTTGCTCCGATGTTGATGTTTCGTTGTTTGTGGCAGACCTTTTTACTTTTTCGGTTTCATGTATCCTATCTTCAATGTCCCAAATTTATTTTGAATATTTGCCACTTGACACTGTAGTGAATTCTTTTACTCCAAGAGCCAAAGTTAGAATGTATTTGGCTTTAAGGTCATCTTGGACTTTGTTATTCTCTTCTTTGGTCCATGCACATTTTGGTTTAGGTTGTTTAACCTCATTAACAACCATGATGGGTATAAATAGATCTTCTTCTATTGAGTCCCATATACCTAAGTCTAGGGATTTTATGAAAATTTTTATTATGATTTTCCAGAATGCATAATGTTCTCCAATGAAACTTGGAAGTCTATTAATATCATAACCTTCTTTTAGAAAAGATTTAGAGGGCATCTAAAGTGTTAGGATCTTTGGAATAAATTATCCAACCTAAGTTGTGGTGCCAATTGTAAATATAAGATGACAAACTAAAAGGGAGTGGTGAATTAGTTTTATGTACAATTGAGGATTTTTCACAACTTTAAAATGTAAGAGCATAGTGCGTGGGAAATATGTGTAGAAAATCAAAGTACTATAAATATAAAAGTAGAGAGTAGGAATAAAAGTAGAGATACCACCATTTTTTATATTAGTTCACATTTTTGTCCGCTTGAAGGCTATGTCCTATCTCTTGTCACACAAGAAATTTTTACTAATTTAATGAGTTGTAATTATAAATCTCACCCCGAGATTCTGTGTACAACACACATTCACCATAATCTCACCACTTAGAAGAACACCTCTTCTGATTTTTACTCTTTCCTTTTCCACCACACCTTATGGTGAAAAGTTTACAACCACTTTATAAGAAGGAAGAATACAACTAGGGCAAAAATTACTTAGATGATATAACAAATCTAAAGTTGCAATCCTTATGATCTTTGACTATGAATAATACACAATACTCAAGTGTTTTAGAGTATGAAAACTTAGAAAAAATTTGAATGCAACTTCGGAAAAATTCTGAAAGTTTAATCTCAAAGTTGCATGAATAAAGTGTATGAAAGTTGAATAAAATGATTGTGTGTTAGTCTAAAATTTTGTGTACGAATTAGGGAGTCTACATGTCTTTAAATATGCTTCTAACCAACCATCATATCCTTAAGTAAAGGTGGAAGTTGATTGGAATGAACCCATTTATTTTGGATGAAAGTTGTTTAGTTTGGATATGAAAATATAATGTAATAGCTCTCAATAGCTTATTACTCTATTGGTTAACTGATTACCCAAACGTTCTGTCCATATGAGTAGTCGGTTACTCTTTTTGGGTAATCGTTTACTCTATGTTAAAATTGCTAGATAACTGTTACCCAATCCTTGTAATCCTTGTAACATGTTACTTAGTTCAAGTAACTTGTTACTCAGGTCCAATGACCTGTTACTCAGGTGAAGTAACCCAATACTTAGCTTTTTAAAAATTTAAGTTCATTTGAGTTGAAGTTGTAATATGATTGAAAAATATTTTTCAATTAAGTATTATAATTAAACATAATTAAAAGACTTAGGAAAGAGGTATCTCTCTTAGAATATTGTATAACTCTTTGATCTTTGAAAGTTTATCTTTTAAGTTTTCAAGGTTTTCTTCTTTTTTCTTATTTTTGATGATTTTGGTGTATTCATTAAAACCGTGTCAAAGTGTCAAAATCAGGAGTAATATCTTTTTCACATTTAGGCTTGTAACTATCCTCACTCATCAGTCTTAGATGTTACAAAACACACAATCCAGGTTATATATGGATAACTTATGTCAGCCAATGACGTTGTTTATGAAGGCAATACGTGGGTGGAGGGTTGGTGAAGGAAGGAAGGTCAAGATTTGGAGTGATAAATGGATCTCATCTATCCTTAAGAACAAAATTCACTCACCAAAGACCTAGCACCGATGCCCCTTTGTTGGTATTTTACCTTATTGATAGGTGGAACTTGGAGAATATTCAGCACCTATTTAGCCAAAGTGAAGTGCAAAATGTTTTAAACAGTAGCTGTGATTATAGCAATGTTACGTTTCAACATAATTGTAAAAAAATGTTATAATTCGACCATAATTGTGGTATCAAACTGATTGTTTGGTTTCCGCCTATAAATGGAGTGATTTCTCATTCACAAAAATCACGCCAATTGACAACATTTCCTGAGTTTTTCTTTTCAAAGCATTTTCTACTCTCTTCTCACTCTTTCTTTATGTGGTAGAATCTAGAGTAGTTTTTAAACTATATTCATATTGGTAACCATATGTAAGTAATTTGAGATCCATTCTTATACTGTTGTGAGAACACAAGACATAGAACTGAACTATTTTATAACGTAGTTAATAATCTATTTGCACATTTTGAGAAATGTCAAGAAATGTCTTAAAAATATTCAACATAGTTGTGACCCAGTCAGTAAAGTATCTCCGATGTCATAATTAATTGTTAAAAGAAGTTTCTAACATAATTATTATTTTACATTTTAATTTACGTTCAATGTTTTAGTTAAAGTTATTAGATGATACATTTATATAAGTCATCGAAAAAAAGATGATACATTTATATTATAATCACACCAATATTATAGTTAAGTTAAAAATTATGAAACTATATATTAAAAACACATAATTTCCCCTTGCTCTAATAATACTCACAAAATTTATCTTACTTACATGTGATAGTTACACAACTCTATTCAACACTTAATATATATGCATATTTGAATTATAATGGTTAAAATGAGATAGAGTAATTAAAAAGAATATTTAAAAAGAGAGTATACAATAGGTATATTCCTTCATTCTCTACTAATCATGTTTTACAAATCATAAGTTATTTATACAACTATATAAAAAACCAAAACATGCCTAAAGAATGTTTAGGTAATTAAACATACATAATTTTTATATTCAAAATTTGTCTTTACTATTATATAAATGTAAAATATGCCTAAAGGGTATTCAAGTAATTAAACCTGTATAATTTCTTTCAATTTCATTTAGTAATTACATGATATAATTTTCATATTCTAATTTTATTCTTTTTATCATCACAATAATAACTAAAAGAAACTTTCAGATATTCTTTTATTCTTTTCTATTAATATATCACTGTTTTTCCACACATTATCCTACTTCTATTTTCTCTCTTTACCACCTTAAGAAAAACAACTTTGACCCACATGAAAAAACATTTCGTGATACATTTATTATTGTTAGAGGTATAAGTTGAAATTTTTATATAAACTTGATGTATACACTTGAAATTATGAAAAAATTGCAGGTTGAAAGACCTGAAGTGCCGATAATTACTATATATTTAGCGTGTAAGGCAATTAAAATATACCATTGATTCTATTGTAACGCCACATTTTCTTGTGTTCTGAAAAGAAGAAAAATTCCCAAAAATAATAATGATAATAAATGAGATATACAAAAATCGTTTACTAGAGTGGTCTTTCGCTAAAACCTTTATTTAATCACCGACAATTGCATGTCAAATTATGGAGAACGACACCTTGAAAAGATTGTGAATTCTCCCTGATTATGATGGTAGATACATTCACTATATTAAAAATAAAATTGTTGTCAGTAATAAGGCTTCCATTTGATAAGCTTCCAGAATTTATTACACAAAAATTAAACAATTATAATATTATCATATGCACACAAAAATTATAATATAAAGTACACCGAATAGAATAAATATATTCTAATTATAAAAAACGAAATATATAAAAATTAAATACATAGTACCATATAATACTGATTGACAGACACGAAGTGCCTGTACACTAGTATATATAATTATCTTTGATAGTTTTTAGTAGAAAATTTATCTGATTAACTTCACTATGCTGTTCATAAATTCAAACCAATCACTTTTATACATTTCTATCCACATTCATATATGTAAAATATTTTTATACTGCTTAAAACTTTACAGAAAAGCAGATACATTATTCAGCGATTTACTGAATTATACTAAGCTATTAGAAATTTAAAATAATCAGTCAACATATATTTTACATAAGAAATATATAACGGCATTAAACAATTAAAATGCAAACTATTGCAATTTTAATTTATATAGCAAAGTAGCAAACCCGTGCAACGCATGGCCTTAATCACTAGTTTACATTATAATTGTAAAATTGAAATGAAAAACAAAAATTATAGAATTCAACATGTCCATTTTACACCAATATTGTTAAACTCGAACGGACATCAAACCGGATGATGTCCATATTAGGTTTAATCGGTTAAACTGTTCGGTCTGACCTGATAATTTTATATATAATTAATAATATTTATCTATAAATATAATTATATTGAAGTAACATATCTATTTTTTTGGATCAGAGTAAAATAAAAAAATTAAGTGGTTTTCCATTTTTCTAATTTTTTTAATTGAACCGTTTGGTTTAATTCTTGAGTTAATGCAGTTAAACTGAGTTTAACATAGTCGGACCGATATTTCTCCAGTTTAAAGCAGTTCAACCCTCATTCGGTTAAGACTGCAAACCAAAGTTGTTTTCAAATCTCATCAGCAGTTAAACCAGTTGAATCGTCAGTCCGATTCTCATAGCGCTGTTTTACAACATAAACTGGTGTTATTAGATTTAATAGCAGTCATTCCTGTAGAGTAATTACATTCACCCCAATTTATATATCATGGATCATTTGTGTAGTTATAACAATGGGGACATTATGTGTAAAAAGTTTACTAAAATTTTGAGGGTGTTATTTTTTTAGTACTATTAAGAGTATCACTAATCTTTTTTAAGGTGTATATATGATTTTTCATTCTAACAAATATCATTCTAAGAATTGAATCTTTGACATTTTAATCATCTTAAAGATATACTGGAGTCTTACCCTATTAGACTAACGTCCTTTGTTGGTTGGTAGTGTTAATTTAATTTACTATATTTTCTTTCATAAAAATTAGAGAGACATATCTTTTTTTAAATTTTAAACATGGTTATTATATTCAAATGATATTAAATTTTACATCATTTAATGATTTCTTAAAATATATAGATAACTTCACACTTTAAACCAAATGAAATGAGAGAAGTAATTGACAAGAATTATAATAACTACGTCTTTGACTTGATATATTGATTAGAGATTTAGAAAATATTTTCATTAATAAAAGGAACTCTCTCTCTTAACTTAATTATCAAAGGTTTTTCTGCTTTAAGACAATTATCAAGGACTTTTATTATTCAATGTAAATGTCTAATGATTAATATCATATGAGAAAAGAACGATCTCTAGTATGAGAGAGACAAAGTCTTGTTTTCCTTTTTGTACTTAAGAATAAAAGTATCACATATTTCATTTAAATAACAAAAGTAATACATCATAATTTTTTTAATTTTATTTTTTATGCACTTCCTCTCCTGGAAATGAATTTAACCCTTATGTGTTTGAAGGTCGGTCAAACATTAACCCTACATAAAATTGACTATCACCCTTTGTATAAAACAAGATGCCGAATTCCCTGGATGTGACTAAACGCACAATATCTGGTGGGCGCAAATGCAGCCTGGCCAAACATTATCAAATTCATTCCAAACCTTATCCCATCTTATTAGATGATGTTACCTTTTATCCTACAAGAGTATATCATACTTTATGTTACTGTTTATTTTATAATTAATCAGAAAAATATGTAATTATTAAAATTTTAATTTAAATATATTTTTTAAACAAATTACAAGCAGTAACACGTTAAATTGGACAACAAATATGTTCCATCGAATGTACTACGAGGGTTACAAAGAATGCAAAATGACTATAAACTATAAAGTTTGATTCTAGTTTTCAGATTACATTCAACCACACAATTCTGCGGCTATAGCATGCATTACGTCCTGGATCTTTGAAACTAGTATAATAGTATCTAAAGTGGAAAGTGCAAATGGAAAGTCGAAAGTAGTGGAAAGTGCCAAAGAAATATCTCACTCACATTCTGGAAGGAAAATTTCATAAATATCTAGTGGCCTTAGCTTTTGATGGGAAACAGAATTGGCCTTAGCTTTTGATGGGAAATAGAATTTATACTAATATATCTTCTTTCTCACATTCGCTTTTATTCTTATTTTAAGAGAAAATGCTGTATGCTATATTCTAATAGTTTTTTATATTACCATCATATCATTTATTATTCAGTTTAATAAATATTGATTTTTATATATAAGTAATGCAAATAAATGATAGATAATATAGTTGATGTATATAAATTTTTACACTGATAATAATTATATATTACACTTATTTTAATATTTGAGATCTTATTTTTAACAACTTATTCCTTGATATTTTTGAATTCATTGTGACGAGATTGTAGTTGTTATCTATTAATCGAAAAAATAATGATAATGATGTCATGCCTTTACTTGTCAGCATATCTATATTAGAGGATGAACACATCAGAAATAACTCTCTTCATAAGTATCATATTTTTTTGGTTACACTTCATAAGTGTCATATAATTGTAGGATTGCGTTGTTAGCACAATTTTTAGGTAGAAATCTCATAATTTTAATTGTAGTCATTTTAATGTTAATTTTTTATTCAATAAATATTATTGAATTTGATGTGGTTTGATATAACTAAAATACAATTCAATTATAGCATAATATAACCACGTTGTTCTAATTCGAAGTCACACATTAACTGTGGTAGGATCGGAACTGTAATATGAAATAATAATAAGAATCTTTCATTTACAATCAAATTTTATCTATCAAGATCATCTTCATTCCTTCTCTATTTTTGTCTTATTAATAGTGACTTTTTAACTAAAATTAATTCCAATATTAATATATGTTCCATTATAGATGAGGGAACGTCACCAACAGACCAATATGTGCAGGTCATACTCAAATAATGGGCAAACAAGTTCTAGCTCATGCAGTCTTTGATCATGCTCAGATAACTCGCTAAGTCATAAAAATGACGACAGTGACATGACATAGCATATTCAGCAAGTTATGAAGTCACATGTCTCTGTTACATGATTATCATGCCGCATGAACAATAATGACCTTTGCTACAGGACTGTCACATTGCCTGAAAAACACCAACCCAATTACAGAGTTGAACACATGGATTGGACGCTTAGCTATCTTTAACAATGTGGCAAGGACATACCTAATATACGATTGAGATAGTTGGAGCAAGCGACAAATTGACCTACCTTGAATAAAGCATTATATCAAACAAATTACGGACACATCAGGGTTACCTGAGACGGATAAAACAATTCATGCTTGTCTAGGGCAGACCTAATAAGACAAGACGAGTTTTCACAACTACAACATCTACCAGGAAATATTTCATGTCCAACTCCCTCATAAGAAAATTTATATTAATATTCTTTCATATACTCTTTCATCTTTATCGTCTCTACATATTTTCACATATACTGACTTCAACTTCTAAATACCTTTTTCAATTCCAGATCAATAGTTGGCCAAATTCAGTAATTTCAACTCCACCTCCACTATACTGAAAAGGAATAATATTATTCAATGATTGGGATTCTCTTCAATTACTAAGTAATCGGAAAAAACTGGTTTTAACATGACTATGGGACAACGACTAAGTTACAACCGATGCGGTATGGCTATTTATTTATCATTTTTTAGTGAAGAATTATACTGACATCTATGAGGTTTGCTAAAACGACATTAACCAACCCTCTGTTTTATACTGTTGCACACCTGTCCTAGAGTTAACACTGTTGGATTCAGTAAAATATTATTTCGAATTCTACCTACGTTTAACACTGTTAGATTCCATTAAAAAATATTTCGAATTCCACCCACGTTTCTATGTAAGTTTCATCGTTGGACATCATTTTTCTAACCTCAAAGTTTGCGTAAATTCAGGTGCCTCTCACAGAAAACATCAAATTTAAGGCATCAAATTGTTAGCCTGAAACCCCTAAACATACCTATAGTATATGTTCTCTTGGGTCCATTAAAATACCAATTACCATCGTTTGCTGCAATTTTTGTTGAAGAAAAAATTGGTGTAGATCTTGTTTGTTGGTAACCGGGAAATATGAGTATAAAAACTATTTTAGTGTCTCAAACAAGTATAGAGTAAGGAGTTATCCTATTCACAATAACTTACTATATACTATTCTTTCAACTAAAAATTACTATTTTAAGTTATGATTAAAATAATTGTTTCATTGGTGACACAAATTAATAATCGAGTTTGTAATAATAGGAAATTGAGTTGAGATTGAACTTAACACTTACTATTCCTACACACCTAATTTTTAATTTACATCCATTCAGTAATGATTCCTTCATATACTAACCTCATAATTACTAAAAACTAATGTCTTAGTCAGTTAGTAGCTTATGCAAGAAAGTCCTATTACTAGCAACTTCAATTCATAAGATTAAGAAATGACTTGCAAAATCATGCATCTATGTCTAGTAATTTATGTATGCAAATTGAGTTAAAATGCAACACCTCAATTGTATTAATCGTCGATGTATTGGTCTATACTAACACTTTATCAATGATAGCTCTATGTCTAACAACTATAATAATAAAATTCAGTTTTATATATGAACCTTCAAACGTACCTCTATGTCTAGTAGTCTATATCATTCAGTTTGAGAGTTATAATATTTCAAATTAGGATTATGTCTAGATACTAATAAGTAATACACAGAAGATGGAAAATAATACAAGTTCATGTCTAGTAAATGTACTACTTGTTGAGTTATGCAAGTTCAAAATAATGCAAGTAGGAAGTAAGCCATTTATTCAATAATCATGTAAAAGTTGATCAAACTCAAAGTAAGCATAAAGTAAATACATAACTCAAATATAACAAAAAATTATGGATTAATGGTGAATCAATGTGTATACGTCATGCCCATGTTATATTCAATCCCAATAAGGGTTTTAGCTACTCATTTTCACAAGGTGTAAGTATGATAGAGATAAAACACAACTCATGGAGTGGTAGAACCACACACAAATGAGCATAAATTAACTCCTCTAATACTTACATCTTGCTCTCATAACAAAAATGAGCTAAACTACCATAGAAACCCAGAAAATAAGTGTACAAATCAATATCCCAAAGTGTGTCTCTTCTGGCTCGAGTTGGAAGTCCTTAAATAGTATTCAGATGTTGTCTTCGGAGCTTAGCACACCACCTATGTGCACCTCCAGTTGGTTATGCACAACTTTTCGGTGCACCAGCTTTCGCAGGGCGCACCTTTGTGCGCTCAGCGCACCACCCATTGTGCTGAGCATGTACTTAATAGTGGTTAACTGCCAAATTTTGCTTATATTTGCACTAAGCGTGAAAACCTACACTCAACACATCGAGTTTTGCCTATTTAGCATATCCAATTGTTCATATTGAAGATCCATCAGTTAGGAACAACATATCCAAAATTCAGCTCGATCCAATGGTGAATTATTGAGTTATCATGATTTTAATCGGACTACTCATGGTTGAATTCTTGCTTCTGTCTGGAACTTACCCTTTTGCAATTATTCATCCAGATTAATCCTACATAACACTTCAGAGGTGAAATTTGACCATTTAAACAAGTTTTAATCATGTATTTGTATAATTTCATTCATTTGAGTTGACTAAGTAGTTAAAATGCCATAAAAAGATTGTATGAAATATGATCCATTTGACACTAAACAAACTCTCCCCTACTTAGAGCCTTGTTTGTCCCCAAACAAGAGTGCAAGCCGAGTTTTTCAAAAACATGCCTGAGTTTTTCAAATAGGACTTACAAATCAATTATCATGGCATATATTCAAATAATATGTTGTTAAAACAATTAGACAAGTGCATAACGGAATTTGAAGCTCAAATCAAAGTATGATATCTAATTCATGCATGTCATTGCTAGCTACACAATCCATTTGAAACTCCATTAATTCATATGTCAATATATCAGGAAGTGTAAACTCTCAAGTGTTTGATAGTGTATGTCTCTCATAAACATGCAATAAACAAGCAACAAAGTCAATTTTGATATTATCTTATGATTAATCAAGAATGATAGAATATGAATCACTAAAGTCTTTTTCATGGGTTGTAATATGGTTGGGCTATAAAAGATATGATTTTATCGGAAACAAATAGTTTCTAATAGGATAAGAGAGAACATTCTAGTTTCATGTATCACTTATACTTGTACTACACGTTACTTTTTTTTCCCTTTTCTTTCATTACTCCACCATTCAAGTTATTATTTTAATATTTTGTAGAGTTTTTATTTTTTATTCATAAGATGCATGGTGGTTAAACCACTTATTTTTCCACTTTTTCATACACTATTTTTCCCTCTTTCCAACTTGATTATAATCATAACATTTAACTCTCTTATCCTATTAGAACTATGACTGTATAATAACTTTCATTACTAGTTCAAGGTTGCAATAAACAAACAATTCAGGCTCAATGGGGCTAACAAATGGCAATAATTTTTTGGATATGTTTAGGTCAAATGGGTTTAATCAAACAATGCCTTGATCATATCCATATTTTTCTATTAACTTAGATTATTTAGAGATGCAAACAAAATGAACAGTGCAAGTTATTATAGTTTTTTGAAAATCTAATGCAAAATGTTGAGTTAATACTCACATCATTCAAAATACTCATACAACCTTTTGACTTAAGACAACTTCATGTTATCAGTTCATAAGACTATGTGATGAAATACCTAAAGAGTCAAACCTTGATTATGATGATCTTGAAGCATAAGTGATCATATGACTAGGGCACAGATAAAAATGGCTCAAAATGCCCTTGGACAACTCATAGGGTTGTTCCATGATAGTGAACCAAAGTTAGCCCAAGAGGGTGTAAAGATGCTCAATAACATCTTGGCCCATGGTTCTGACTGAGCGAATCATGGACCATGTCATGCGCATGAGACATGCCAAGTGCCTGGCCAAGGCACTAAATTTGACTATGGCATTGGGCCAGGTGCATCAGGCACCAAGCCTGGCCGAGGCATGCCTGGCCGAGATGAGCATCCTAGCGCACCAAATGTCGAGCTAGGTGTTGGGCCAATCTAGTCTGGCTAGGAAATCTGAACGAGGCGCATGCGCGTAGCATGCCGCATCAGGCATTGAGCATAGCTTGACCTAGTCAAGCCTAGCCAACATGTTTGGCATGTAACATTTTAAATTTAGTAATAATTGTGTGGGACAAATTTTGACCAACACTTAGTTTCATTTATTTTAGTGTTTGTTTAATAAATATGTCCATAAATAATGCATAGTTTGAAAAATGGCTCATGAGACTTAAACCAAGCCTAAAAGTATAACCAGCACTTTAATGCTTAGACCAACTTTTATTTTTCATGAACCAAGGAAGGGAATAAAGGAATTGACCGTGGAAGGCTTAATTGGAGCATTATTGGTGCCTTAACACCTTGCCTAGACCGTTAGGCATAATTCACCTGGGCACAACTCATCAAGTAGCATCCTAAATCATTTTCAGAGCTGTTGGAGCAAAGTTGCTCGAGGGAAAATTCCAAGTGCACATTGGAGGCTTTAAATGTGCATTGATGGTGCTTTATGGCGACATTCTAGCCGTTGGAAGCTTGGTTTGCTGGACAACTCTACACCAAAGGCATCCTAGGTCATTTAATTCATCAAACTTCATTATTCAGCCATGAGAATTCTCTCCTTGGACAAAGAGGATCCTATGCCAAAGTTTAAGTGCAACTGAGGGCCATTATGTAGTTAATAACTCCAACATTACACCATGTGCTAAATTATGAGCCAAGTCTTCAAAGAATACAAGAATCATATGAAGCTCATCAAGTCTTGTTGTGGAGTATTATGAAGGCATTAAGTCTCATTCACCATGTGACTTAATTTGGAACCATGCACTTAAGGAAGAATAGAATCCTATGCCACCCAAGGCTTAACCATGGCATCAATAAGACAAAGGGATGTTAAGCTAGCAAGTCATCAAATTATGGACACACAAGCATCAACAAGGATCCTATGCTTTCTTTCTTATAGTTATTGTCTATAATTCTAGTCTTGAATGTATTTAGACATATGTTACCAAAATTGAACATGTGTAGGAATAGTCTTAGTGTTAAATGGTATCCTATGTTGGATCACCATGAATTAGTCTTGTAATGCTATGTTCTTTCACAACCATGGGAGCCAAGTTGGTTTGCCTATATATGTAAGTATTCTACCAATGGAATAAATAAGTTAAGTTAAACATAATTCTTTGTGAATTAAGGATTGAATCCTTGTGAGAGTATTCTCCAAACCTTCTTGATAGAACCAAAATTAGAAGTTCTTATCAAGAACCAAGTTCTTGTGGCGAGCATCACATTGGCTTATCAACACCTCAAAGTGTTGTGGTGCCTATCACATCAAGTTTGTTATATCTTCTTTTATCTTGCTTATAACATTTTGTTGCTTACTCATAATGGCGACTAAGTATGCCTTATCATAATTAGAGTAAACATACATTTTCAATAAACATGTTATCCCTTAAACACTTAACTTTTCATGCAATATACAAGTCAAATCATATAGTCAATCACATTTAGAAGCCACAAATTCTCAATAAAACATCTCACACATTTTATCAACATAAAAAAATAAATTGAAAAGAGATATTATACAAAATCGTTAAGCTCCAAAATTGTCCTAATTTACCCCTCCGAAAAGCTTGGACTGTCCTCAACCAAACTAGAGTAATCTCCAAATATGCACACTAACACACATCAAAGCGAAAAAAATACAAAAAAACATAAACAAATGCAAAAACAAAAAATAAACTAGGTTGTCTCCTAGGAAGAACTCATTTAACGTTAATAGCTTAACGTATGATGTATCCTTAAGGATCACATAGTTGCAACAACTAAAGTAGCACAACATTTGGTTTTTTATATCGCTTCAGTATGATATTCACCCTCTTTAAAATTTTGTCAATATGAGTTCTCATCTTATTTTCTTCTCCACTCTTCCACCCACTTCTATGACTCACTCTTTCTCATTTTTTCCTTTTTGAATATTTTTATGATTGTTACTAATTTAATCTCATGTATTTCAAACTCTTTATCAATTATGTTACTACCTTCTTCCTCAACAATATTTTGATAAATTGATTTCTTACCAATATCCTTACCAATTGGCTCACCAACCATTGTAGTGTTAAGGTTGTTTTGCTCTTCAGAATCAGATTCGACACTCAATGCTCTTTGTTGGTACCCGATCGACCACTTTGCTAACTAATACTCCCTTGTTTGGCCAACTGCTCTCTCTAAATTTGTGAATCTCCTAAGATATTAGTACTTAATTGCTAGAATTGGTTCCGAGTGTTTTCCATCTCAAAGAGGTTGTCCTTCGGGTCAGGTGTGTACTGTTGGGGGAGGTTGATAGGGTGTGGGCTTGGTGGTCCTCTAGTTATCCATGGAGAATTGTATGAACTCAATTAGAGTGTCTTTCAATGATGGGCGTGTGTGCTTATATGACGGTTGGTATAGTGGTTGTAGACTAGGTGACCATGCATCTTGCCTCCATAGTTGGTCATATTTTTTGTTGAACCCCCAATTATTTTTATGATAGTAACCATGTTGGATTTGTCTTTGTTGAACTCCCATGTATTGTACCTCCTCTAATTGAGGAGGTAAATAATAGTATGTTGGGTGAATACCATAGCATACATTAGACCACGTCATTTGTCGGCCAAAAGGAGATTTGACAAGTTGCCGAAGTAGACTGGTCATTTATTTGGTGAATGAGACCAGTTGTTGAGAAAGTAGCATAGTTTGGTCCATAAGTGCATCATGAATTTCCACATCATGATCCATTGTCATATAACACATGGTGCACTTTGAACCTCACCAAGCACAAACAACTCAAACAAAACTACTAGTGCACATCAAATTGCTTGGAGAGAATAACACAATCAAAGTAAGAACATAAAACTAAAAACTTAAACTAAATGGCATAGACTACTAAATATAGAGGTATATGCATAATATGACAAATAATTCAAGTCTATGTCTAGTAAATGTACTACTTGTTGAGTTACGCAAGTTCAGAATGCAAGTAAGAATTAAGCAATTTATACAATAATCATGCACAAAATTGATCAAACTCAAAGCAATCATAAACTGTTGGAACTTTGTTTGTTGAAAGCCATTAGTTGAAACTTTTAGGTGTGAAATCTAAAAAACTCTCAAGTCCCATATTGAAGAGTTTTGAAAACACAACTCCCAAGTCCCACATTGGAGAGATGAATAACTTGGAAAAAATATCATGTTATAACTCGCCCCATGTTGAATGTGCTTTCGTTCAACTTTTTCTTTCTCCCTCACATTTTTCGCTGATGCATTTCCAACAAACTTCTCCCATTTCTTTCTGTGGCACTAAGAATTGGCACAGACAACCAAATTATTGGAATTTCGAGAATTGATACTGATAGTCAGTATTGAGGGAAAAGAATTGGCACATGTAGTCCAATTGTGAGCATTTTGAGAAATAACACTAGTAGTCAGTATTGAGGGAAAAGAATTAACACATGTAGCCAAATTATGGGCATTTCAAGAACTGACACGAATAGTCAGTATAGTGGCACGAGTAGCCATATTGTGAGAATTTTGAGAATTGGCATTGACAGTCATATTGTGAGAATTTCGAGAATTAGCAGTGATAGCCATATTGTGGTGGGTGTGTTCAAGAGCAGTTTCGATAACATAGATCTAAGCTGTTTTATCCTAGGGATAGCGTGGTTGATAGTCTGCTTGCACATTTTAGGCAGGGCCATGAAACATCTTAACGAGAGCGATTTGATCGTGAATCGGCCAGTAAGTATTATTTCGGGCCATTTATAATTGTTGCAAGCTACGGTAACAACAATTTTAAGACGTTTGTACTGCAATGACATTCGTCGATAATATTACTGAACCAAACAACTTTGCATGAACAAATCATTTCGGTTTGATGAGACAAATTTCAAACGGTGGCAACATAAGATGAATTTTTCCTCACTATGACAAAAGTTGTCCACATTCTGAAAACCGATATCCTAATATTGCCGGAAAAAGCTGAAAAGGAGAAAAAAGATAAACTAGTTATTAAAATAGCTCTTTGGAATAAAAATAATTACTTGTCTAAGAATTTCATTATGTATGAGTTATCTGATGATCTTTGTGATTACTATAGTGCATACAAGTCTTCCAAATTAATTTGGTATGCACTTGAAAAAACATATGCTATTGAGGAAGCTCATATTAAAAAGTATGTTGTTAACTGTTACCTCAAGTATCATATGACTGATGATAAATCAGTAGAGTCTCAATCAAATGAGATACATAGAATTGCTCATGAAATCATTTTTTATGGTATACGCCTAGAGAGTTAAACTCATAGAGCCTATGAATGTGTATTCGTTGGTGATGCTATAAATAACAAGACGTATAGGTTTTATGTCCTTAACATAAAAGTGATCATTGAGTCTAAACATTGTTGATTTAAATGAAAAAGAAATTCCCTTCTAAATTGAGGAATAGTGGAAGCACATCAACTAGTCACATACATGTGATTAGAGATAATGATAAAAATAAAAGGTTTGAAATAGAACCTAGAATTAGTAAGAGAGCAACAACTGCTAGAGAGTATAGAATTGATTATATTGTCTATATATTGGAGGAGAATCCATCAACTTTCCAAGAAGCTTTGACTTCTTTGGATGCTGATTTGTGGCAAGAAACCATAAATGATGAGATGGATTATCTAGAGTCTAACAAGAAACAGACTATTTTAGCTCAATCAACTATAGAAGTTGAGATGATAGCATTAGCAACAGCTAGAGAAGAAGGAAGTTGGTTGAGAAGCTTCCTTGCAGAGATTCCCCTATGGGAAAAACTGATACCAGTTGTGTTGATCCATTGTGATAGTACTACGTGTATTGCAAAAAGTGAGAATCACTTTTATAATGGTAAGAAACGAAAAATTCGTCGTAAGCACAACACCATTAGAGAGTTACTCTCTACATGAGCTGTTAGATTGGATCTTGTATGCACTGAGAATAACTTACTAGATCATTTAACGAGAGGACTAGCTAGAGAGAAAGTCCATAATACTACTAAGATTATGGGACTATTGCCCTTAGAATGAGATCACTCATGATGGTAACCCAACCCAAATCGGTTGAGAAGCTTGCTTGCAAAGATTCTCATATGAGAAAAACTTATACAAGGTGTGTTGATTCATTGTGATAGCATTGCAACTATTGCAAAATTTGAGAACCGCTTTTATAACGGTAAGAAACGACAAATTCGTTGTAAGCACAACACCATTAGAGAGTTACTCTCTACATACGCTGTTAGAGTGAATCATGTACGTACTAAGAATAACTTAGCATATCATTTGACAAAAAGACAAGCTAGAGAGAAAGTCCATAATACTTCTATGAGTATAAGACTATTGCCCTCAGAACGAGGATCACTCATGATGGTAACCCGACCTAAATGACTAGAGATCCCAAGAAATAGGTTCAATGAGTAATAACAAGTTGTGAAGTGATATAATAATGAACATGCTATAAAATTATGAAAAGCATGATTCATGCAGTATATGTAAGGATTAGTTAAACTCTTAATGACATCTATACTCCAATTGGAGTGAAGTACCAAGGCTACGGGATTACCCTTGATAGACCCACCTATGTGAATGTGGAAGTGGGGGCCGCTTCCTATGAAATTGAGGGGCATAAATTTCTAGAGCGTTCACTATACTGAGATAGACGTGCATGGCCTTTAACTCACGGACTTTACAAAATACACCTTTGAAAATGTTGTGTGTGATTAGATGTCAAAGATAGAGTTCAAGACTACGAGTAAATCTAGTAAAATCTGGATCTTACTCACTATGCAATGGTTCAAGTCACATGACACATTTGTTTATGCACAATCTTATTGAGACCACAAAAAGTCTCGAAAATCATTTTTTAATTTCAAGTGGGGGATTGTTGGAACTTGGTTTTTTGAAAGCCATTAGTGAGAACTTTTAGGTGTGAAATCTAAAGAACTCTCAAGTCCCACATAGAATAGTTTTGAAAAAACAACTCCCAAGTCCCACTTTAGAGAGATGAGTAACTTGGAAAAATCTCATGTTATAAATAAAGGCTTTCTTCCCTCATTTCAACTTTTTCTTTCTTCCTCATATTTTCCGCCAATGCATTTCTGAAAAACTTCTCCTCTTTTCTTTCCGTGACATTAAGAATTAGCACAGGCAACCAAATTGTGGGAATTTCGAGAACTGACACTGGTTGTCAATATTGAGGGAAAAGAATTGACACAAGTAGCCAAATTGTGGGCATTTCGAGAACTGACACTAGTAGTTAGTATTGATGGAAAAGAATTGGCACAGGAAGCCAAATTGTGGGCATTTCGAGAACTGACATTAGTAGTCAGTATAGTGGCACGGGCAGCCATATTGTGAGAATTTCGAGAATTGACACTAGTAGTCATATTGTGGGAATTTTGAGAATTGACAATGATAATCATATTGTGGTGGGTGTATTTGAGATTGGTTCTTACAATACAATAAGAATTCGATAACAGAGATTTAGGCTGTTTTATCCTGGGGACAGCGTGGTTGATAGTCTGCTTGCACAATTTGGGTAGTGCCACAAAACGTCTTAAAGAGAGCGACCTGGTCGTGACTCAGCCAATAAATATTATTTCGTGCCATTTTGGGCAGTGCCACATTCCTGTGATTAGAGATAATGATGGAAAATGATAAGTTCGAAATAGAACCTAGAAGAAGTGAGAGAACAATAATTTAGAGAGTATAGACTTGATTATATGGTCTATATATTGGAGGAGAATCCATCAATTCTCTAAGAAGTTTTGACTTCTTTGGATGCTAACTTATGGCAAGAAGTCATAAGTGATAAGATAGACTATCTAGAGTTTAACATGAAACGAACTATTTTAGCTCAATCAACTATAAAAGTTGAGAGGGTAGCACTAGCAACAGCTAGAGAAGAATGAAGTTGGTTGAGAAGCTTCATTGCAGAGATTCCCCTATGGGAAAAATTGATACCAGTTGTGTTGATCCATTGTGATAGTACTACGTGTATTAAAAAAAGTGAGAATCACCTTTATAATGGTAAGAAACGAAAAATTCGTCGTAAGAACAACACCATTAGAGAGTTACTCTCTACATGAGCTGTTAGATTGGATCTTGTATGCACTGAGAATAACTTACTAGATCATTTAACGAGAGGACTAGCTAGAGAGAAAGTCCATAATACTACTAAGAGTATGAGACTATTTCCCTTAGAATGAAGATCACTCATGATGGTAACCCAACCTAACTGACTGAAGATCCCAAGAAATAGGTTCAATGGGTAATAACAAGTTATGAAGTGATATGAGAATGACCATGCTATAAAATTATGAGATCATTAATATGTTTGCTCGCGGTAATTGTGGCCTCTCGGGAGAATTGATGACTGCATCAAAGATGCACTCGCTATTGCTAGTCCTAGTACATCTGATAATTCTTAATTGGTTAGCATGATTCTTGGAGTATATGTAAGGATGAGTTAAACTCTTAATGAGATATATACTCCAATTGGAGTGGAGTACCTAGACTACATGAGTACTCTTATAGACTCACCTATGTGAATGTGGAAGTGGGGTCACTTCCTATGAAATTTAGGGGCATAAATTTTTAGAGAATTCACTATACTGGGATAGACGTGCATGACCTTTAACGCACGAGCTTTACAGAATACACCTTTGAAAATGTTGTCTGTGGTTTAATGCTGGAGATAGAGTTCAAGACTATGAGTAACTCTAGTAAAATCTGGATCTTGTTCACTACGCAAAGGTTCAATTCGCATGACACCTTTGTTTATGCACAATCTTATTGAGACCACATAAATTCTCGGAAATCGTTTTTTAATTTCAAGTGTGGGATTGTTGGAACTTGGTTTGTTGAAAGTCATTAGTAGGAATTTTTGGGTGTGAAATCTAAAAAATTCCCAAGTCTCACATAGAAGAGTTTTGAAAAAACAACTCCCAAGTCCCATATTGGAGAGATGAGGAACTTGGAAAAAATCTCATGTTATAAATAGATGTTTTCTCCCCTTATTATAACTCGCACCACAAGTTGAAGGCGTTTACCTATCAACTTTTCTTTCTCCCCCCTTATACTCCACCGACGCATTTCCAGCAAACTTCTCCCTTTTTTTTTCTATGACACTAAAAATTGACATAGACAACCAAGTTGTGAGAATTTCAAGAACTGACACTAGTAGTCAATAGTGAGGGAAAAGAATTGGCACAGGTAGGCAAATTATGGATATTTCAAGAACTGACACTAGTAGTCAGTATTGAGGGAAAAGAATTGGCACATGTAGCCAAATTGTGGTTATATCGAGAATTGACACTAGTAGTGAGTATAGTGGCACAAGTAGCCATATTGTGAGAATTTCGAGAATTGGCACTGGTAGTCATATTGTAGGAATTTTGAGAATTGACAATGATAGCCATATTATGGTGGATGTTTTCGAGATTGGTTCTTACAGTGCAGTAAGAATTTGATAACAGAGATTTGGACTGTTTTATCCTGGGAACGACATGGTTGATAGTTTGCTTGCACATTTTGGGTTGTGCCACGAAACGTCTTAAAGAGAGCGATTTGGACGTGACTCAACCAGTAAATATTATTTCGTTTCATTTGTAATTGTTGCAAGCTACAGTAACAACATAAACTAAATAAATAACTCAAATATAACCAAAACATTGTGGATTAATGGTGAATCATGTATACATCAAACTCATACTATATTCAATCTCAATTAGCTACTCATGTTCAGAAGGTGTTAGTAAGATAAGGATAAAAAACAACTCACAGGGTGGTAGAATTAGACACAAATGAACATAAAATATCTTCTCTAATACTTATACCTAGATCTCTTAACTTAAATAATCTAAACTACCCTAGAAACTCAAAAAACAAGTATTACAAAACAATATTATAAAGTGTGTCTCTTATGGCTCGAGTTGGAAGTAGGAATGGCAACGTGGCGGGCCGAGGTGAGTTTATGTTGACCCAACCCCGAACTGAACCCGAACCCGAATTAAATGAGGTTGAAAAAAAATATACCATCTTTGAACCTATTAGGTTTCGGGTAACCCAAACACAACGGAAACCTGCCTGAAACATGTATTTCTATATATGTATAGGTTCTCTATATATATACATATATGTCTTATATATGTATTTATGTCCAATTTTGTAATTTTACATATATTTATCGGGTTTTGGGTAGGGTGTCAACTATACCAAACCCTAACCTGAAAGTTGAACTTGGGTAAAACGCGAACCTGAATGTTGAAATTAGGTAAAACCCGAACCTGAACCGGTCACATTAAGTTTTCCCCGTTAAATTCGGGTTGGGTTCGGACCTGTACCCATAGGTTTGGTTTTCATTGTCATCTCTAGTTGGAAGTTCTTAAATAGTATCCAGATGATTTCTTCGACGCTTAGTGCACCGCATGTGCGCTAGGCACACCTCCAGCTGGCTATGCGCAACTTTTTAGTGCATCAGCTTGCGCTGGGCGCACCTCCGTGCACTCAACGCACCACCCATTGCCCTTAGCGCAAGTACGTGTGCTGAGTTCGTACGAACCAGTGGCTAAATGTCGAATTTCGCTGCTATATGTGTTGAGCCTGGAAACCTGCGCTCAATGCAACGAGTTTTCTTTATTTCTCTTATCCAACCATTCACATTGAAGATCCATAACTTAGGAGCAACATATCGAAAATTTAGCTCGACCAAACAGTGAACGAATGCATTATCACGTTTTTACTCGGACTACTCATGGATGACTTCTTGCTTTTGTCCGAAACATATATTTTTGCAATTATTCCTCTGGATTAAGCCTACAAATTAAAACACTTCAGATGTGAGATTTGACCATTTAAATAAATTTTAATCATGTATTAGTATAATTTCATTCATTTGAGTTGATTAAACAGTTAAAGTGTTATAAAAGGAATGTAAAAAAATATGATTAATTTGATACTAAAGATTTGCATACATAAGCATATATCTTATAAAGACCCTAAACACACAAATGACAATTGTTCACAGTACTTCTACCATTCCAAGCCTTAATTAAAAAATATAGAGTAAAGGGGTTAAACTCCTAAAAGGCAATTTGATATCCAATAAAAGAAATTCATAATTTTAGGAAGAAATTTAGAAGAAATATGGATAAATAAGGAAAAGAAGAGCAAAGCAAAATCATTCTTGTGCGCATAATTCATGTTCAGGGTTCTTCCGCTTGGAGTTGTTCGACCCTTCAACTATATACATGTTGGAGTGCTTACTTAAGTGATTATTTTGAAAATATTACCAGTTTATTATTATTATTTAATATATATCATTCCTATAGTTTTTTTATTATTATTTATTATCTTCCTTTCTTATCTTTACATTGTAATTCAAAACATGTTTACTTTAATCTATATATGGATCATATATTGTATGTTATAAATCACTAAGACCTATTATTATCTTTCTATATATCAAATAGGAAAAGAGGTTCAGTAAGTGCAAGGGAAAGTCCAGTTTTAAACAAAGGTAATTTGGATATTTTATCAATTTGAGCATATGATGACTTTAAATCTTTATATTGTTGTAATTAGAAGTCACATGTTTTGTGACATATAATTTACAATTAATTATAGATGACAAAATTCTCCCATAACACGGAAGCACATCTTCTATCTTAAGATGTGTATTACTCCATATACTCTCATTCCTATTGGTCAAAAAATATAAAGTTAATATATATTTAATTATTTTTTACTTTTTAACTAATTAAAAAAAATGATACATAAAGTGATAGAAACTTTGAGACAAAAGATATAGTTCTCCTGAAAACAATTTAGTTTTCTTGAACTACGATATTAGGTTTCTTATCTTTAATATTTTATATTAAAGGAGAGGATCAATAGATACTCATAGGATTTCTTACACTATTGTATTGCCGATTCCCTCTTGAAATGATTTTGGGGTTTCTACCTTTTCTCTTGGTTTTTCTCACAATCAGATAGACAAAGACACAAATGGGATGGCTTTCTCAAATTGGGCATTAACTTCCTTAGAACTGGCATGGGAGGTAATGAAATTAAATCAAACAAACTTGATATTCTTTTAAAACTCAACTTACTATTTAACTTAATAAATTTATTTTATAAATCAAATGAGTTGAACAAAAATATTCTTATTAAATAAATATGTCAAATTTGAGTAAAATATAAGCTAAGTCTGAGGAAGTAATTCTCTTATATATGTGTATATATAGATCTAGATTATCATTGATGTGGTACATATTAAATATATAATAATTATATAAATAAATACATACTTTATAATTATTTTAAAAATATTTTATAACTATTATATAAATGTAATATTTATATTAATATATGATTTTAATATATATCTTAAAATTTAAATTTTCATACAAATCTAATTAAAAATCTCACTTCTATACC
>NC_032018.1:8064576-8093731 GCF_001865875.1 Lupinus angustifolius
TATATATATATATATATATATATTTTGAGCTTATTAACTCATTCGAAAGTTTGTAATCTTTAATTGAATTCATGGTGAGATAAAACAATAGTTCGCATTTAATTGACTCAAGCCAATACTTGACAAGTTGAGATAAACTAAGTCCAACTTATTAAATTGATGAACACCTAGCTTTGTGCCAATTCAACAGTTCCATTATTCTAGTTCTTGAAAAGTCCAGTTGTGTGCTTGAATTGGATCTCTCATCCCGTCGATCCAGTTTTGAACCTAAGTGTTGTAATTCCAAATTATTATAATATTCTAGAGAGCAAAAATATATAAATAACGCCAAAAGTATAAATTCACTTGTTTATTCACCCCTCCAAATCATGAAATGGGTATACTTTCGAATTCTAATAGAGTGTAATATCTATGTACTTCGAGCTCAAACAAATATTTTCTTCACCTTAACTCTCTTGAGTTAAACAAGTATCAAACACCTCTTTAAGTGTAGACAAGTATTCTTTATTAACAAAGCTTCTCCAGACTCTTTAATTCTAGAGTTCTGTGACCAAGTCTCCATAAACTTGTTGTTCGAGGATTATTTACACTAGCCTCTTCAAGCTATGTCTCAGTATTCTTTTCTTACACTCTTCATATTTGATAAACTAGTATGATAGTTGGTGTAACTTCTAAGAATTAAGCATCTAAATGTAATACTTTCTGTTAAACAATGCAGAGTGTATTTTACAATGAATCCTAATGAAGTTTGCGTAATCAACAACTTTTAAATATTTCAACGAAGCTCATGAAGACTGTTTTTCTAATCTAAGTCCTAAGACTTTGTGCAACTAATTTGCGTATTACATTTATTTTCTCTATTGATTTTGTTCTTATTTGAAGTGGGGTTTCATCATTCCATCTTCGGAAGATGAGGTTCATTATTCATGGGAACATTTCTCTTACGAAGAATGACCTTGGGTTTGTTTGATAATTAATCATGGCTTTTTTTGGAAAACGAAAATTTCATGAGTTTAGATTAGGTGTGGGATATCAGCTATTTTCAGCAGATTTAATGAAAAAAAATTAGATATAGATCCATATATTGTTGGAACTTGGTTTTTTGTGGCCACTAGTAGAAACTTTTGTTGTGAAATAAAAAAAACTCACAAATCACACATAGGAAGAATTTTTAAAAACAAACTCACAAGTCTCACATAGAATAGATGAGAAACTTGGAAAAAACTTAGGCTATAAATAGAAGTATCTTCGCTTCATATTTTCTTATACCAAGTTGAGTTCTCCTTTTCTCAACTTCTTCTTTCTCTCTCATAATATGTGTCGATACATTTCCAACTCACTTCTCTCTCTTTCTTTTCGTGGTACTAGAATTGACACAAACATCCAAATTGTGAGAATTTTGGAACCGACACTGGTAGTGAGATTGTGGGAATTGACATGTGTAGCCAAGACATTTCGAGAATTGACACTGGAATCCATATTGTGGTAGGTGTATTCGAGATCGGTTCTTACAGTGTAGTAAGAATTCGAAAAACAGATAACTAAGGTGTTTTATCCTGAGGATGACATGATTGATAGTATGCTTGCACATATTGAGCAGTTCCACAAAACGTCTTAAAGAGAGCGACATGGTTGTGACTCGGCCAGTAAGTATTCTTTTGTGTCATTTAGAATTATCTACATATCAACAATTTTAAGACATTTCCTATTGCAATGGCATTCGTAAAGAATATTACTAGGCCGAACAACTTTGACCTTAACAAATCATTTCGGTTCGATGGACTAATTTCAAATGGTAGCAAAATAAGATGAAATTCTTTCTCACCATGAGAAAGGTTGCCCACTTTCTGAAAACCGATATCCAAGTGGTGCCGGAAAAAGCTGAAAAAGAGGATAAGGATGAACTAACTATTGATATAGCTCTCTGGAATGAAAATGATTACCTATATAAGAATTTCATTATGAATGTGTTGTCTAGTGATCTCTATGATTACTATAGCTCATACAAGTCTGCTAGATTAATTTGGTATGCACTTGACAAAAATATGACACTGAGGAAGGTGTGACTAAAAAATATATTGTTAGCCTCTACCTCAGTCCCATGAGATATAAAGAATTGCTCATGTAATCATTTATGAGAGTATGACCCTAGATGAGAAATTTCAAGTGGCTATCATAATTGACAATATGACTCCTGGTTGGAAGGACTTCAAAAACCTTCTAAAGCACAAGACCAAAGAATTCTATTTGGAATCTCTGATCACTCGTCAACTCATTGAGGAGGAGGTACGTAAAGAAGATCACAAATATAGGGTGTTGATTGTCTCCAACAATAGTGCTAAGAAGAAATTCTCATGTGCGATTCTGTAGCCTAATGACAATAATTTTAAGAATCAGAACCGCAATGGGAATAAGACTAAGAACATTAGTCACAATAAGAATTGGAACCCTTAGAAGGTCCAATATGCTAAACTATCCATTAAGAATGACTCTAGCAATTTGTTTATCTACTACAAATATAGGAAGTCAGGTCATATGGCATGTAAATGCAGAATAAGCCAATAGATCATTCTCCACATAGTGAGAATTATAAAGCTGGAGGACTAGAGATATCAATAATATTATTCTCTTTTAACATTTTTGTCTTCTAACAAAAGGGGGTGAGACGTGAGCGAGAAATTAAATTATATATGTTTATACATGTTTTATCTTATATGTTCAATATTTGTCATATATAATATGCTTTTAACTACAATATGATAAGTAGATAAGTTGTGTTAATTTTATTCTTACTGAATATTGTTTTTGCACATCTTTTTGAAAAGATTTGTTATTGCATAGTCTTAGGTGGAGCCTTGTATCTCTTAGTAGACTTTCACTAGTAAATTTAATTTAGATTTTGTCATCATAAAAAAGAGAAGATTCTTAGAACCATAGTGGTTTTAGTTTTCAAGTGGGAAATATTTTTAGTGGAACCAACTTATTAATCTCAAGCTTATATTGATGTTTTGATGGATAATCAAAAGTAGTAAAGAGTTTAGGGATAAAGAGAATAAGATAAGTATTTTTATATTGATTCAATCTCTATAGCTACGTCAAATATCTTCTTCATGAAGGATTTTCCATTATTTCCTTAGTAGCTTACAACTATTCAAGATCTCTTCACATAATTATTCTTTCTTATACAAGTCTCTCCATGCTTTAACAACTAAGTATTTTTCTAGACCAAACCTCTCCAAACTCTAAACATAACCAAGTATTATTTACTTACCAACCCTCTCTAGCCTCTATTTACTTAAAGGAATAGATGTGTTGATCTTTAGCAACTCACTATGTGAGGATACATAAATTTAAGATAACTTCAGTCTTGGACTCACTAAGAAAAGTATATTAAGATTTATAAAAGAAAACTCTTAGATTTATCTCTCTTTCTTAGCATACTTTTCCTATTGCAAAAATATTACAATAAACGTAAGATATAATTCTATATAATAGCATTTTCATACAAGAAATTATTTTTATAGAGTTTATATTCACTACTATTTTATCATTTCGTCTAGCATATGTTGTTGTTTTATCTTGTGAGGTTCTTATCCTTTTATACGTGAGCTTCAACTAATTTAGATAATATTCCAATGATTTCCAAAAGTGTCCACTTAGATTAAAAATTAAATGTATTGGTTTATTGAGTTGTGATACAGAAAATGAAGTTATTGCTTGAATTTATTTTCTCTTTGAACCATGTCTTATTCCATATAAATTATGTTGGATCCATTATGTACGGATTCATCTTCCTTGATATATATGTCTTCTCTCTTAATTATTAACTTTAGATATTTAGTAGTGTCATGTTGCAACCAATCATTGATTCGTTAACTAAGAGATCGACAATATGGAAAGGAAAGCATTTATCCTTGGGAAGTAGAATTACTCGGATAAAATATGTTCTTAATAATCTACTGGTTTATTTTTTATCTTTCTATAGCTAACAAAATGTGTTTTGAAAATTATTGTTTCTATTCAAAGGAATTTTTTGTGGGATGGGAGTGAAGATCATAGGAAAATTGCATGGGTTATGTGGGAGCAGTTGTGTAAGAGTAAAGAGGAGGATGGTTTAGGGATTAAGGATTTGAATTGTTTTAACTTATCTCTAATGGAGATAGTAGTTATTGATAGAAATAGTCACATTATGGGCAAGAGTGCTTCGTGTTAGATATGGTAGCGTTGATGTTGCTCAGTTGACAACAAGGAGAGGTTCGAATTTTACTAATAGCTCTATGTGGTGGAAAGACTTGTGTAATATGGGGAGTTGGGATGGGTATGAGGACTGATTTTTTTCCTGTGTAACTAAGAAGGTCGGTTGTGGTAATAATACATTGTTCTATGATAAAGTGTGGTGGGGTGCTCAATCATTCAATAATCTTTTTCCTTTTGTTTACGTTAAATCTATGGATAAGTATAATTTAATACATGATTGTGGGTCTTGGTTAAATGGTCGTTGAATTTGGAATTTTACTTGGCCTAGGGAGCTCTTCGATTGGGAAAGAGATTCAATGCATGAGTTTTATATTATGTTGTATGGTATAGTTCTTACGGAAAGAATGGTGGATGCTTGGAGGTGGAGGGTGGATGATTGTGGAATGTTCTCAGCAAAGTCTTCACATTCTTGGTTGTTATCAAATCTTCAAGTTTGTTTTTTGTAGGTTGATAATAGTTATCAAATCTTCAAGTTTGTTCTTTGCATGTTGATAATAGATGGACTATTATTGTCAAGCATTTTGGAAGATAAAAGCGCCAACAAAGTTATTAGCTTTTAATTGGCAGCTTCTTTTGAATATATTACCTACAAAAGATAATCTTATAAAAGGGGCGTTCAAGCCAACTTGATATGTTCCTTTTGTGGCCTTGTACCTGAAAATGTTGGCCATGTCTTTTTTATTGTAGTCAATCAATGATTATTTAGAATTATATGGCTAGGTGGATTGATGTCCAATTCATAAATATAGTGTCTCTCGTTGAAAATTTCATCTATTTCAAGTGTCTATTTCAAAATAAAAAGCAATGCAGGTTTGGGATGATGATATGTCTCTCGGTAACATGGTCATTATGATTGGCTGAGAATGCTTCTATTTTTAGGAATGAGAGTTTAGATGTGTTGTATGTATTGGATTTAATTAAAGTTCGTACTTGGCAATGGTCTAATAGTATAGGTGGATTTGACATTCCTTTGTATACTAGTGTATGAATTCATATGCATGTATTTATGTGCATGTTGACTCTTTTGTATGGGTTGAGTACTCCTAATACTCTCTTCTAATACATCTTGACTTATCAAAAAAATAAGACTTTGTACACTTCCTCAGGCAGTTCTAGTTATTCCTTTGTGTGCTTATATTCATCCTTTTCTCTACAAGTTGCATAGATAAGACAATATCTTATATTTCAAGAGTAATATGTTTCTCTTACCAAGAAACAAGATATGTAATAACTGAATCTTGAATAATCATAATAAAAGTATGTAACGAATATTTAAACACAAATGGTTGGAAGAGTAGACATGTATATATGATCTATTGATACTTCTAATGTCATTGGACGAGGTGGTCATTGAATGCAATGATCATTTGGACACATTTTCTCTTAGACACAAGACTAGATTTTTTTATATGTCACTAACACATTTATCATTTGATACAATGTTGATTATGCAATAACTCATTAAGATATACGTAGTCACTCAATGTGTTTGACTTGACATCAAAATGATATATAAAAAACTATAGATATTTAACGCGTTAAGAAAATATTTCTCATACGTTCTTGTAAAATGCAATTAAGCATGATTTATAACAACGTATAATGTTTCTCAAAGATTAATTCTAATATATTCTATGTAAGTATAGTTGAATATGCTTCCTTTGTGAATTTCCTTAAATGCAATTCCCAAACGACATCAAGTTCATCATCATTAATTTCTTCTAAAGGTTGTTGCACTAGAAATGCAATAATTTCAATGTTGAAGCATATGAATGTCCTTGCAAAATATACTTGTTATAAGTAGGATTCTTTGTAGAATTTCTATTCTTATTAGATCTTGTTCATTCAAATCTATCATTGGATGATCTGTACAGATCTTGTAAAGAAACATGCCTAACATTTTTCTTTCAGAATGGTGTAATCATGAAGATGGAAAATTGTTGACAACTCTGAATGTTTGGGTAACTGCAAATTCAGATTGGAAGTGAGCACACAGAAAGAGGTTAGTGATTGATGCAACTTGTCCATATGTTCTTGGACGCACAAATTGTTTCCACTTTAGATCTTTATCAAAGATCACACACCTATTGTCATAGGTTTTGGGTCTTCGATATTCCTCCTTTCCAGAATCTACCTTAGTTGCCGTATATCTCCAATATGGAATCACATTCTGTTGATTGCGTAGCTCGCAAAAATTCTGAATGGGACAAGATAATATTTACTAGCTGAGTTATGATGAGGTCACTCTCTTTAAGATGTTTTGTGGTACTGCTAAAATTGTGCAAGTAGATTATCAACCATGTCGTCCTCAGGATAAAACAGCCTAATTCTCTATTATACGATTTCTTAGTACATTGTAAGAATCACTCTCGAATACACCAACAAGATGGTTACTAGTGTCAATTCTCGAATTCCCACAATATGGCTACTCGTGCCAATTCTTTTCCCACAATACTCACTATCAGTGTCAATTTTTAAAATTCTCACTTTGGCTACTTGTGTCAATTCTCAAGTGCCACAGAAAGAAAGGGGGAGAAGGTTGCTGAAAATGCGTCGAGGGAATTTTATGGGGGAGAATGAAAAGTTAAGAGGTAAACACCTTCAACTTGGGATGAGAATTATAAAGGGAGGAAGACTCTATTTATAGCCTGAGGCCTCCGACGGCTCTCTCATCTGACGACCCAAAAAGGTGGCCAAGTCCCAAATGGCCACATGATCCGATGACTAGAAAAATTCTTCACGCGAATCACTATCTCTTAACTGAGATCTTCTCTCCTCACTCTCCACTCTCCAACCGTGTGGACTAAGTTTTACATGTGTGGCATGCGTGTGTTGACTTGGTCAACACACGGTCCAAGCCCAAATATCCCAAATAAAATAAATAAAAGTTTATTTAAAAAGAATGTTGGGCCCAAACCGAAGCCCGAACATGAACACGAACCGAATCGAGCCAGTCGGCGGCAGGGAGGTGGTGGTGGTGCGTGCGCACGTGTTTGGAGGGGTTTTGTTTATGTGAGTCATCACCCACTAAAAAAACCCAATGTACCCCATGGGGCACACCCTAAGGTTACAACTTAAGACTTATAATGTCTTTCAACTTCTCTCCTTCAAGCAATGTGGGACTTGAGAAGTTTTTTTCTTTCAAACCTCAAGATCCCTATTAATGGCCACATTAATGTGCATTTAAACCACATTAAAACTCATCATTTTTCAAACATTTTTGAATAATCCCCCACTTGAATTTAAAAAGTGATTTTCGGGAATTTCTATGGTCTCAATAAGATTGTGCATAAACAAATGTGTCATGCAACTGGAACCTTTGCATAGTGAATAAGATCCAGATTTAACTAGAGTGTCTCGTACTCTTGAACTCTATCTTCGGCATCAAATCATACACAACTTTTTCGAAGGTGTATTCTGTAAAGTCCGTACATTAAAGGTCATACACGCCTATCCTAGTATAGTGAACACTCTAGAAATTTATGCCCCAAAATTTCATAGGACGCGGCCCCCACTTCCATATTCACACAGGTGAGTCTATCAAGAGTACTTCTGTAGCCTAGGTACTCCACTCCAATTGGAGTATAGATCTCATTAATAGTTTTAACTCATCCTTACATATGCTGCAGAAATCATGATTTTCATGATTTTATAGCATATTAATCTCATATCACTTCACAACTTGTTATTATCCATTGAACCTATTTCTTGGGATCTCCAATCAGTTAGGTCGGGTTACCATCATGAGTGATCCTCATTCTAAGGGCAATAGTCGCATACTCTTAGAAGTATTATGGACTTTCTCTCTAGCTAGTTCTTTCATCAAAGGATCTGCTAAGTTATTCTTAGTGCGTACATGATCCACTCTAATAGTTCTTGTAGAGAGTAACTCTCTAATGGTGTTGTGCTTATGACAAATTTGTCGTTTCTTACCATTATAAAAGTGGTTCTCAATTTTTCAATAGTCACGGTACTATCACAATGGATCAGCACAGCTGGAATCGATTTTCCTCATATGGGAATCTCTACAAGGAAGCTTCTCAGCCAACTTGCTTCTTCACTAGTTGTTGTTAATGCTATCATCTCAGTTTTCATAATGGATTGAGCCAAAATATTCTATTTCTTTGACTTCCATGAAACAACCCCACCAGCTATGCTAAATATATAGCCATTGGTTGCTTTAGAATCGTCTAAAATTGTGTTCCAATCAGCATTGCTGAACCCTTTTAGGATAGCTGGAAACCTTCAGTAATGTAATCCAATGATTATTGTTTTCTTAAGGTATCTCATTACCCTTTCTATAGCATGTCAATGCTCCATACTAGGTCAGTGGTAAACCTGCATAATAATCGCACAACATAGGCAATATCGGGTCTAGTGCAATTAGTCGTATACCGAAAGCTATCAATGATGCTCACATACTCAGTTTGTGTTACACCTTCAGTGTTCCTAAACTTATTTACATTTGGATCATATGGTGTGCTAGTAGGTTTACAATCAACGTATTTATATTTCTTTAATTATAGCTATTATATTATGTTCTTGTGCAGCACAATAACGTGTTTAATGATTTTTACCATCCATTTCAGGTGAATATGGTGTAGTAGTTCAATGAATAATGTCATTTAATTTATAAAAATCATTAAACACGTTAGAGTCATACTCAGTGCTTCTATAGCTTCTGAGTTTCTTTATTTTCTTGTTGAGTTGATTTTCAATTTCAGTTACATAAAACTTAAACATGTCAAGTGCTTCAGTTTTATTCTTCATAAGATATACATAAGTATAATCAGAGCAATCGTCAATAAAAGTGATAAAATAATGTTTATCATTTCTAGTTAATATTTCATCTAATTCAAATATATATGAGTGTATTAAATCTAAAGGCTCAGATTATCGCATTACTGATTTATGTGACTTTTTGAAATTTTTGCTTGACTGCATGATTCACAAATTTCAAAATCATTTTTATATAACTTAGGAATTTAACCTAAGCTACTAAAATTTGAAATTGCACATTTATTAATATGACAAAGTCTAGAATGTCAAATATTAAAATCACACAATATGTAAATAGAATCAGAAATTTTATTAATAGACACATCACATTTAATTTAAACATGTCATTAGTGGCGTACCGTTTCCCAACTAATACCACATTCCTATTAAGAGTATAGAAGTCTACTCCTATAGTCTGAGTAAAACCAGCCTTATTAAGAAGAAAACTAGAAATCATATTCTTCCTCATTTTTGGAGTGTGCATCACATCTTTGAGAATCAGAGTCTTCCCAGATGAAAACTCCAGCTCCACATCACCAACTCCAGCTCCACATCACCAGTTCCAGCGACAATAATAGTGTGGGAGTCACCCAATATCGCCTTCTTGTCATCAGCATCCGTGTATGTTTTGAACATAGCACAGTCATAGCAGACATAGCGGGATGCGCTAGTATCTATCCACCACCCATCAGTTCTTCCAACCATAGTGACCTCAGATAACACAACCACAAATGACTCTTCAACCATGTTGGTATGTGGAAGATGATCCATAGGTTTATTTTTGCACTTGCATGTCATATGACCTAGCTTCCCACATTTAAAGCAGATGAACATGTTGCCAGAGTCACTCTTAGTGGGTGGCTTAGCATATTGGACCTTTTGAGGGTTCCAAATCTTGTTGCGACTGGTGTTCTTAGCCTTATTCTCAATGTGGTTCTAATTCTTGAAGTTAGTGTAGAAGACTTCAGAACCGCACTTGAGAATTTCTTCTTAGTGCTATTGTTGAAGACAATTAACACCTCATCTCTCTGATCTTGTGTACGAGCCTCTTATTCAATACGAAGATGAGTGATGAGAGATTCCAAAGAGATTTCATTGGTCTTATGCCTCAGAAGGTTTTTGAAGTTCTTCCAGCTAGGATACAGTTTGTCAATTATGACAACGACTTGGAATTGCTCATCTAGGGGCATCCCATCAGAAATGGTCTCATGAGAAATTTTATGTATCTCGTGAGACTGAGACTCTACTAATTTATCATCAGTCATCTGATACTTGAGGTAGCGGCTAACATCATACTTTTTAATGTCAGCTTCCTCAGTATCATGGCACTGCTAAAATTGTGCAAGCAGAAAATCAACCATGCCGTCCCAGGATAAAACAACTCAATTTTTATCCCAAATAAAATAAATAAAAGTTTATTTAAAAAGAATGTTGGGCCCAAACCGAAGCCCGAACATGAACACGAACCGAATCGAGCCAGTCGGCGGCAGGGAGGTGGTGGTGGTGCGTGCGCACGTGTTTGGAGGGGTTTTGTTTATGTGAGTCATCACCCACTAAAAAAACCCAATGTACCCCATGGGGCACACCCTAAGGTTACAACTTAAGACTTATAATGTCTTTCAACTTCTCTCCTTCAAGCAATGTGGGACTTGAGAAGTTTTTTTCTTTCAAACCTCAAGATCCCTATTAATGGCCACATTAATGTGCATTTAAACCACATTAAAACTCATCATTTTTCAAACATTTTTGAATAATCCCCCACTTGAATTTAAAAAGTGATTTTCGGGAATTTCTATGGTCTCAATAAGATTGTGCATAAACAAATGTGTCATGCAACTGGAACCTTTGCATAGTGAATAAGATCCAGATTTAACTAGAGTGTCTCGTACTCTTGAACTCTATCTTCGGCATCAAATCATACACAACTTTTTCGAAGGTGTATTCTGTAAAGTCCGTACATTAAAGGTCATACACGCCTATCCTAGTATAGTGAACACTCTAGAAATTTATGCCCCAAAATTTCATAGGACGCGGCCCCCACTTCCATATTCACACAGGTGAGTCTATCAAGAGTACTTCTGTAGCCTAGGTACTCCACTCCAATTGGAGTATAGATCTCATTAATAGTTTTAACTCATCCTTACATATGCTGCAGAAATCATGATTTTCATGATTTTATAGCATATTAATCTCATATCACTTCACAACTTGTTATTATCCATTGAACCTATTTCTTGGGATCTCCAATCAGTTAGGTCGGGTTACCATCATGAGTGATCCTCATTCTAAGGGCAATAGTCGCATACTCTTAGAAGTATTATGGACTTTCTCTCTAGCTAGTTCTTTCATCAAAGGATCTGCTAAGTTATTCTTAGTGCGTACATGATCCACTCTAATAGTTCTTGTAGAGAGTAACTCTCTAATGGTGTTGTGCTTATGACAAATTTGTCGTTTCTTACCATTATAAAAGTGGTTCTCAATTTTTCAATAGTCACGGTACTATCACAATGGATCAGCACAGCTGGAATCGATTTTCCTCATATGGGAATCTCTACAAGGAAGCTTCTCAGCCAACTTGCTTCTTCACTAGTTGTTGTTAATGCTATCATCTCAGTTTTCATAATGGATTGAGCCAAAATATTCTATTTCTTTGACTTCCATGAAACAACCCCACCAGCTATGCTAAATATATAGCCATTGGTTGCTTTAGAATCGTCTAAAATTGTGTTCCAATCAGCATTGCTGAACCCTTTTAGGATAGCTGGAAACCTTCAGTAATGTAATCCAATGATTATTGTTTTCTTAAGGTATCTCATTACCCTTTCTATAGCATGTCAATGCTCCATACTAGGTCAGTGGTAAACCTGCATAATAATCGCACAACATAGGCAATATCGGGTCTAGTGCAATTAGTCGTATACCGAAAGCTATCAATGATGCTCACATACTCAGTTTGTGTTACACCTTCAGTGTTCCTAAACTTATTTACATTTGGATCATATGGTGTGCTAGTAGGTTTACAATCAACGTATTTATATTTCTTTAATTATAGCTATTATATTATGTTCTTGTGCAGCACAATAACGTGTTTAATGATTTTTACCATCCATTTCAGGTGAATATGGTGTAGTAGTTCAATGAATAATGTCATTTAATTTATAAAAATCATTAAACACGTTAGAGTCATACTCAGTGCTTCTATAGCTTCTGAGTTTCTTTATTTTCTTGTTGAGTTGATTTTCAATTTCAGTTACATAAAACTTAAACATGTCAAGTGCTTCAGTTTTATTCTTCATAAGATATACATAAGTATAATCAGAGCAATCGTCAATAAAAGTGATAAAATAATGTTTATCATTTCTAGTTAATATTTCATCTAATTCAAATATATATGAGTGTATTAAATCTAAAGGCTCAGATTATCGCATTACTGATTTATGTGACTTTTTGAAATTTTTGCTTGACTGCATGATTCACAAATTTCAAAATCATTTTTATATAACTTAGGAATTTAACCTAAGCTACTAAAATTTGAAATTGCACATTTATTAATATGACAAAGTCTAGAATGTCAAATATTAAAATCACACAATATGTAAATAGAATCAGAAATTTTATTAATAGACACATCACATTTAATTTAAACATGTCATTAGTGGCGTACCGTTTCCCAACTAATACCACATTCCTATTAAGAGTATAGAAGTCTACTCCTATAGTCTGAGTAAAACCAGCCTTATTAAGAAGAAAACTAGAAATCATATTCTTCCTCATTTTTGGAGTGTGCATCACATCTTTGAGAATCAGAGTCTTCCCAGATGAAAACTCCAGCTCCACATCACCAACTCCAGCTCCACATCACCAGTTCCAGCGACAATAATAGTGTGGGAGTCACCCAATATCGCCTTCTTGTCATCAGCATCCGTGTATGTTTTGAACATAGCACAGTCATAGCAGACATAGCGGGATGCGCTAGTATCTATCCACCACCCATCAGTTCTTCCAACCATAGTGACCTCAGATAACACAACCACAAATGACTCTTCAACCATGTTGGTATGTGGAAGATGATCCATAGGTTTATTTTTGCACTTGCATGTCATATGACCTAGCTTCCCACATTTAAAGCAGATGAACATGTTGCCAGAGTCACTCTTAGTGGGTGGCTTAGCATATTGGACCTTTTGAGGGTTCCAAATCTTGTTGCGACTGGTGTTCTTAGCCTTATTCTCAATGTGGTTCTAATTCTTGAAGTTAGTGTAGAAGACTTCAGAACCGCACTTGAGAATTTCTTCTTAGTGCTATTGTTGAAGACAATTAACACCTCATCTCTCTGATCTTGTGTACGAGCCTCTTATTCAATACGAAGATGAGTGATGAGAGATTCCAAAGAGATTTCATTGGTCTTATGCCTCAGAAGGTTTTTGAAGTTCTTCCAGCTAGGATACAGTTTGTCAATTATGACAACGACTTGGAATTGCTCATCTAGGGGCATCCCATCAGAAATGGTCTCATGAGAAATTTTATGTATCTCGTGAGACTGAGACTCTACTAATTTATCATCAGTCATCTGATACTTGAGGTAGCGGCTAACATCATACTTTTTAATGTCAGCTTCCTCAGTATCATGGCACTGCTAAAATTGTGCAAGCAGAAAATCAACCATGCCGTCCCAGGATAAAACAACTCAATTTTATGTTATATAGTTTCTTACTGCATTGTAAGAATTGCTCTCGAATACACTCACAAGATGACTACCAGTGTCAATTCTCGAATTTCCACAATATGACAATTCTTTTCCCACAATATTGACTATCAATGTCAGTTCTCGAAATTCTCATTTTGGCTGCATGTGCCAACTCTCAAGTGCCACGGAAAGAAAGGGGGAGAAGATTGTCGGAAATGCGTCGGCAAAATTTTATGAGGGAAAAAGAAAAGTTGAGAGGTAAACACCTTCAACTTAGGACGAGAATTTTGAAATGAGGAGACCTCTATTTATAGCCTGAGGCCTCCAACGACTCTCTCATCTAATGACCTAAAAAGGTGGCTAAGTCCAAACGGCCACATGATCTGATGACTGGAAAAATTCTCCACGCAGATCACTATCTCTTAACTGAGATCTTCACTCCTCACTCTCCAACTGTGTAGACTAAGTCTCACACTTGTGGAATGCGTGTGTTGACTTGGTCAGCACACGGTCCAAGCCCAAATATCCAAAAAAAATAAATAAATAACCTTAGAGAGGTGGGTGAAGGGTATGGTAGTTGTCTTCTCATATAGAACATTCATTCTCTCAATTTGGTAAAGAGAATGTACAGGAAGTTCAACTTAATCTCTATTATCATAATGCACAAACTGAACTTCAACATGTTTGAGATGTTGTCCTTAGAATCATCTTTATGTAGAATGGTCTTGTTTAGAATATGACGAAGTACCCTAACTTGATCTTTCATCTTTGTTGTTTTCCAATATGGCTTTTGGGCAACATCTTGTTTCTAAAATAGAGTGACTACTACTCCTAGTTGGTGAGGTCATTCTCACATTCACTTCACCTGACCAACACTTCTTTGGCTACATCTCCCATTCACGTCAAGAATTCCCTTATCAATCTTGGATAACCAAAACTAGTTCTTCAAACAAACCATCCCGACAAACATCGTTGATATGTTGGCTCGCACATCAATTTCGTGCTTCTTTTCAACACGAAGTCGAAGTGGTATTCCACAACTATTCTTATCTTGAGTAAGGATCCTCTTCATTAATGAAGAGGTAAGTACCACAAAAAACAAAGGAAACAATGACATGATAAGACATTTTTATCCTTTTATATATAATATAATAAGACTTTTGTCATTGAAAACACATGTAAAATCAAGTACTTCCTTCTTCATTAATGGAGAGGATCTTTGTTCTCTTCTCTTACTAGTGTCATATGTACTTGACGTTTCCATTTCAAGGATTGAAGGGTAGAGGGTTTTTGCTTTGGAAACATGTAAGTTTAGTGAAATTGAAATATTTCAAATAAGGCTTAAGGTGAATGGTTTCAAAAAATTTATAGACTAGTACTATAAGGTGAACATTTTAATTTTAAAAAAATATTAAGATGGGATTAAGGGATATTTGAGGGGATTGGTAATGTGGACTTAGTAGAAAGAGAACTAAAATCAGTATTTAATTCTCCTAAGCTTTTAAAACAACAAGAGTATGAAACATCAAAGTAAATCCACATAGATATCAATATGTAAACATGAATTGGACGAGTCCATGTGAAAAATATAAATAATATAGAAATAAGTCGTTGAAAGAGTCCAATCAAACAAATGACATGTAATATGCAATGGATGAGACGATAATTATTGGACAAATCCAATTAAAATAAAATTACTAGATATGGCGAATATCCAAAATTAGATGCGACTAGTACTAGATGGCTAAGTGAATAGTCAATCATTCCACATAAATCATATCCAATATTTTTTTAATGAAAATGAATTGATCCTTAGACATATTTTTTGTAAAAAATTACACCCACTAATGATTAGTGTCGGCAAATTGGATATATATTATGCATTTATACATGAAATTTCTAATGAAAGGGTGTTTGGTTTATATATGTTTTTCCCTAGAATGAACAATTGGATTCTTATGTGAAGAATAGCCTCCCCTTGACTAGGCTTTGAGGAAGACAACAACATCAATAAAGAAGAAAAGTATTGAATATCTTATAAATTGGAAAGCACAAGTTATATAGATAAGTTTCATTGCTTTCTAAATTAAGGGTTTGCCTTTGATAGTTCATTTGATTTTTGATATAACATAAGGCTCATTAAATGTGTCTTTGAAAGTTAAAAGAGGTAGAAAACATTAACAATGGTTATAAAATGGAGTTTTTAGAAAACCACCTAAAAGGTTGTTAGAAAGAGAATAACAAGTTACTTCAAAGAGAAAACAAGTTTTCAGGAACTGAGTAATGGATTACCCAACTGAATAATGAAGTCCATTAATCAATTTTTGTATGAGTGTAATTGGTTATTAAGTGGACAGCGAAGTCTACTAATCAATTACCACATTTGAGTAACTAGTTACGTAGTCTTAGGAGTGTGTTTTTGAATTCCAAACTCAATCAGTATGTACCAGAACATACTAGCATGACCAAAATGAATAATATCACCGTAAATGGACCTTGGAAAACCTCTACACTCTATATATACACTCCTAAGTTTCTAAAACTTTACAACAACTTTCACTTGTAAAATTATCACAAGTTTTTAGAAAAATATTAAGAGAAAATTATGCACTTATGAAAACTAAGAGCCTATTGTGATATTAATCTTAAATTGTTCTTGAAAAATATTTTAAAATCATAGATTGGGTGGAGAAATCCTTAGACATTCAGAAAGTTTTGTTCTACTCTATCAAAACAAAGAGTCGCTATAAGGTTTGGTGAGTGATTATACAAAAATAAAATGGTGTACTTTCTTTTTGAAATTGAGTATTCTAGATAGAGTTTTGGTGTGAGGCTTGTATGAACATTCGATTAACATAGTGAAAATCCCTTGAATCAGAAAATGGGATTGACATAGTCTTCAGTTGAAGAAGGTGAATCAGTATACATCTTTGTGTAAATTCTCTCTATCCTTAACTTTTGATTTTGTTTTAAATATTATTTTGTAATTTACCCTTCAGTTGAATATTCTGAATTGTCGATTTAAAAAGAATAATATTGTTGCATAACTAATTTATCAATCCCTCTCACTTAAGTGGTTATCTAGTATTTACAATTGACACGAGAGCAAGGTTTACAATTTACACGAGAGCAAGGTTTGGGTAATTTATTCCTAGATCCTAGTAAAAATCACAAAGATGGTTTCCTCCAAACCATTTTTAGATGAAGGCTCAAATATTAACAAACCTCCAAGTTACATTGGAGAATCTTATGACTTATGGAAAATAATTAATGAAAATCTCCATGAGTCCCAAAATTTAGATATTTGGAATGTCATTGAAGAAAGTCCTTTTATCCTCCATGTAGTTGATGATGAGGTTTAACAACCAAAGCTTAAGAATGTCTAGAATGATGATGATAAGAGTAAAGTAAAATATGACCTTAAGGCCCAAAAATACTCTAACACTTATATAGGAATATATGATTTCTTTAGAGTATCTAATTGCAAATCTACAAAAAAAAAAGGGATACTCTAGAGAGAACTCATGAGAGAACAAAAGAAGTGAGTCGGTCTAGATTAAATACTTTTTCCCAAGAATATGAAATGTATAGAATGAAATTGGAGGAGAAAATTTTAGATTAACAAAAAAGGTACACTCACTCGACAAACCATTTAATTGCCTTAGTAAAGTGCTTTCTAATAGTGATTTAATTATGAAAGTCTTTAGGTCACTAATAAGAGCATGGAAATTAAAAGTGGCATCAATTTCTAAAAAATAAAAGTCTGACAAAAATGACTGGCTTCACTCTTTGAAAAGTTACAAGAGCATGAATTGGAACTTAACCAATTGGAACAACATGAAGAACTTGAAAATAAATGAAGGACCATCTCTTTGAAGGCAAAGTTTGATTCCTATGAAATTTCACAAGCTGAAGATTTAGAAGAAGCCAACATTGAAAACATGAATCTTTTGTAAAGAAGATGAGTTGGTTCTTGAGAAAGAACGAGACTATGAAATCAAACCAAGTAAAAAGGTTCGTAAAGAACATTGAAGTATCGATTTCAAGAAAAATATATACTTGTTATGAATGTGGAAACCCATGACATGTCAAGGTTAATTGTCTTTCTTTACAAAAGAAGAGTTCATTCGAAGGAAGTTAGGTTGAGAAGCCCAGAAGAGCATACATTGCATGCAAAGATAATAATGTCAATTCATACTCAGAACCTCAAAATGAAGAACAAGCACATCTTTCATTGATAGTTTCACATTAATCAAATGACAATGTTGAGGTTAATGACTCTAACTTAATTGATAAACCTTCATATGATGAGTTACAAATTAATTGCATAATGAATCTATTAGGTTATCGAGATTATGTACTAAAAAAGAATACTATAGAGCTTCTTGATAATAGTAATGAAACTTCACAAAATGATTTAGACATATAGAAATCAAAGTTTGATATCAATAATGATTGCTCCACATGTAAAAAATGTACCTCTCTTAAAATAAAGATTGATAATTTGAATGAGGAAGTTAGCAACTTTTAAGAAAAGTACAAACAAATTATAAAATTTGCTTATCAAACACAAAGGAATGCTAATGATATAAGTATAAGTGGATTAGATTATTCAACTAATAGTCAAACAAGTACAATAAAGGAAACTACTTTTGTAAAACCGGGTAATAAATAGTAAACATGTTCACTAACAAAACTCGTGACAAGAAATCTTTTTATATTCCTAAATTGAAAATGTATAACAAGAAACCCATTTGTTTCTATTGTAACACCAGAGGACATAATGCTAATGCCAGTTATATTTAGAAATTTTGGTGTACCAAGTAGTGAATATATATGGGTTGAGAAAGGTCCTAAACTGAAAGGACCGAAATTAAATTGGATACCTACCATTTCATTTTAATTTATTTTGTAGGAGTGCTTAGAAACTATAAGAAAAATGTGATATCTTCATAACGGTTTGGTCGAATTACATGATGAGAGACAAATCAAAATTTTCAATGCTAAGTCCAAGAAATAAAAAAGTTGCCGCCTTTAGAGCTAACAACACATGAAAAATCCTTTATAGGTGGTGTTGATGAGCCACCTTTCACTACTTTTGATGGTGTGTTATGTGTTGATGGTTAAAAGCCTAATTTACTTAGTATAAGTTAATTATGTGACAGAGACTTTAATATGACTTTCAACTCAAACACATGCATCAGAGAAGATAAGATGACTCTTGACCCGAACTTATTGGTAATATGATAAACAATATGAATCATTTAAATAAATTGATTAAACATGAGTTTTTAGTTAGTTTAACATAGGCAAAATTGATTTTTCTTTGCATTACCAAGTGTGTCTCTCACCATTTGAGTAAAGAACTAATTCATTTCAGAGTATGTGGTAACAAATGTCGCTCTCAAGAATTGAATTTTTGACCTTTTAGTCATCTGGGAAATCTAGTGGGATCTTACACCACTAGACCACACCTAATTAGTAAAGACCACATTTGTTTAAGACAAATTGTGATATATGTCAAAAGGTCAAACACATTAAAGAACCTTTTAAACCTAAATACATTGTTTCAACTTCTAGACCAATACAACTATTGCATATGAATTGTTTGGTTCATCTAGGATAAATTGCTCCAAACTTGCTCCAGTGATAGTTGATGATTATCTTTATATTTTATTTGCAAATATTCCCATAACAAATTCTCATCTATCTTCGTCTATCACAAACAGCCTTGGGCCCTATTCCTCATCTTATCACTCGTTTCTGAATCATACGGTTTAATATTGGGCAAACTTCGGCCTTTTTTATCTTCGATCCACATTTTTTGCTGGATGGAAGTGCAACCAAGACAATCAGAGAATTTAATTGATGGTTATGGCAGAATATCTTACGCAAAGAAGAGTATATAAATAAAATTGGTTTTCTAAAATATACTTTTTATTTGATTTAAAACACATAAAAAAACTGTTTTGACATTTGAATGGGAGAACTTGTAAAGGAATGGATTCAGATGTTTTATTCTTTAATACTGTATTGTTTATATACAAAAAAATTATTCCTAAAATCTAATTAAATATATTTACATATCATTTTCAGATTTGATTTTAGGATCATAACAACCTAATTAATCTAAACAAATTTGTTTACATATCATATTCAGGTTTGATTTTAGGATTAAACTATGGTTTTCCCAAAGCTTTGGTGAAGATATATGTTATGCTACACTTCTAGCTTATTCATTCCTTCAACTTTGTATATCTTCTTTATTGGGGCTTCTCAAAAAAGATAGAGTTCATTCCTTTATTCACTCGAACCAATCAACATCTTCAAGGTTCGGTCCTCTATAGCACATAGATCATTAGTAAACTGAACATTACAGTTTGAGTCATCTCACAATTGTGATATAGAAGTTAAGTTGCATTTGAACTAAAGATTTAAATTATCAAGTATCCAAGGTGAAAAAAATAATTCTGAGCATACTCAGTTCTTGAACATATCACAGAACCTTTACCTTCAATCATCATGTGTGTCATACACATTATCCAGTATCCAAGGTAAAGGTTTTTTCTTCTGAACATATTCAGTTCTTGAACAGTGACAATGTCATATTAATGGGGGGTGTGCAAATGCACACCCTGATTTTTTTTTAAATTATATATATATATATATATATATATATATATATATATTTAAATTTATAAATTATTAATTATATGAATTTAAAAAAAATATTAACTATGTAGGAAAAACTACCTAGAAAAAGAAAGATCTATTCAAATTAGAAGTTGAAAATTTAAATAACAAATAAATATAGGAGTTTCTATTTTATACAGATATCAATCCTTACTTTCAAACATTGTTCTATTGTCCTCAAACATTGTTTCACTTCTAATTAACTAATTGGTTTTTTATACAGAGCTTTACTGTTTTTCATTTTATTGTTACTATTATCTTTTTCATTTTTCCATTATCTGAATATTGTTTCCATTTCATTGTTTCTATTCATTACCTTCGAATAAAACTATTTGATTTTTTATTTGTTTTATTACTTGTGTTTCGTTGTTTTTGTTATATGTTTAACATTTTTTTCATTTTAACGTTTTTATTCATTACCTTTAAGTTGTTTCATTCCCTTTATTCTTTGTTTGCTTCATTGTTTCTATTCCCTCTTTCAATCTTTGTAATTTTATTATTTTTATTCTACTTTGTTTCTATTATATTCTACTTTGTTTGCAATGATTTTAGTTGTTGCCACAATAATCATAGAATAGAGATTTTTTGGCATTTATATGCAGTGTGTAATTTATTTGATTAACTATATTTAAATTTTGTAATTTTGATATTAATATTTTTATCTTTATATATATAATTATATTTATTTTTTAAATTCTTTATCATTGTTGCACACTCTGCTCCCAAGTCCTAGATACGTCACTGTTCTTGAATATATCATAGAACCTTCACATTCAATCATCATGTGCGCCATACACATTATCAAGTATCCAAGGTGAAGACTTTTTCTTCTTAGCATATTCGGTTCTTGAATATATCACAGAACCTTCACCTTCAATCATCATGTGCGCCATACACATAATCAAGTATCCAAGGTGAAGGCTTTTTCTTCTGAGCATATTTGGTTCTTGAATATATTACAGAACATTCACCTTCAGTCATCATGTGTGTCATACACATTATCAAGTATCCAACGTGAAAATATTTCTTCTGAGCATATTCAGCTCTTGAATATATCACAAAACCTTCACATTCAGTCATTATGTGTGCCATACACATTTCCTCAAAAGTTTTTTTATTGGTTTGCTCTAATACCATGTAAAGGAATAGATTCAAATATTTTATTCATTAATATTGCATCGTTTCTATACACAAAAATTATTCTTAAAATCTATTCAAATTTGTTTACATATTACCTTCAGATTTGATTTTAGGATAATAACAATCTAAACAAATATATTTACATATCACCTTTAAGTTTGATTTTGGGATAATAAATAGCTAATTAATCTAAACAAATCTGTTACATAATTTGGTTTATTATTATCACATTATTACAAGTTATCCAAACCAAACGTTGAACAAGAAGTATATTGGTATATATTTGTATGTACACTATATATAATACAACAATAGTTGAAATCAGTTACATAAATAAAATGATCCATAATTTCTATCAAATCATAATTTTCTATTAATTATATTTTTTAACAAAATATTAATCTCTATATTTTTTATAAAGGAAAAAATATATTTATTAATATTGTATTGATTGTTTATAAATATTTACATGACAATACATAGATATTAAACTCTTTTATAATTACTTTATATGTTTTTTTTCTTGGTCTCATGAGACTTAATAATCTCTTCAAATATCTAAGCCACTTACATTCATTCCTAATTATCATACTTTATATAATGAGCTACTCAATTTCTTCCTAAGGGAGTTATAAGGTGGTTATAAGATAGTTAGATGGCATGGTGTAGGAGGTTAATGGTGGAGTCTCACCCACAACAAAAATACTAACATACTAACAATTGCCGATAAAAAAATAAAAAATTCTTCCTAACACATTCATCTCCAGTCTCATTTTGCCGTATCCGGTGATTCAATTATATATTATCCATTACAAATTAATTATATATATAGGGGTTTGAGAATGTGGAGTGAGAAAGGGATTTTTTGATTTCTTTTAATTAAAAGAATCTATTTACTAAAATAGCCTTCTCATAAAACTTGTTCCAACAAAAGATTAAAGATATTTTCATCCAAATTTTTTGGTATACAATACTAACATGTACATAACTGAAAAAATAACTTACTGATTTTGCGAACCACATATAATATATATATATATATGAGGTTTGCTAACATGATTTCATCTCATTTTATGAAGGAATTAGGAATGACAACGGGTCGGGGTCGGGTTTGCGCATACCCAAACCCAAAATTAAAACTCGAACCTGTCGGGTTTCGGGTAATCCGAACCCGAAAAAACTCGAAAATTATATATGTATTAAGGAAAGTATGATATCATTTTTGTTTCATTTTTCTATAACATTTTTATTTTCTCTTGTATTATTTCATTTCTTTTGTGTTTGAAAATCCAATAGTACATAAAGTAAAATTAGAAATTAAAAAAAAATGAGTACATGATAGAAATTTCAATTTTAAATTGAATTACATTACTTCGGGACGGGTTCGGGTTAGGATCTTTGCTCTACCAAACCAGAATCCAAAAATTAAATCGGGGAAAAACCTGAACCGAAAATTAAACTGGGGTAAAACCTGAACCCAATCACATCAGGTTTTTCTCGTTAAATTCGGGTTTGGTTCGGGTTACCCACAGATTCGGTTTTCAATGTCATCCCTATCAGGAACATGTTAACAATGTGTAACCTAATATTGTGACAAAAATATCCTTAATTGCTCAATTAAAAAGAAGACATATGTCAATATTATTTTAGTAAACAACCTATATTAAAATTAAAAAAATAACAAAATCATTATCCTCTTCCCCCGTACCCTCCAAACCTATTTCCTCCTAATCCACCCAGAGACACTATAAGCCACAACCACACAGAACCACTTCAAGACTCTTCCCTCCACTTCAAGACTCTTCCCTCATCGTATGCTTATAATCTTTTGTCACTTGTTGACCCTGTGAGCGCTGATGGCTCGAAACGCAGAAGCACTGTCACCGTCACGTCACCACCCCACCTAAACCACTGTCGCACCACCACCCCACCAGAACCACGTTGCACCAGACATATAGATTCGTCTCGGTTTTCAACCACACATGTCGTCACAACAGACAACCAAAATCACTGCTGCTGTTTTGAGGATCTAGGATTTGTTACTACTATTATGAGGGAGTATGACATGAAAAGATTTGTAATTGTTGCAAACTATAAGGGAGCATGGCATAAAAAATGTTTAGAACAAGATGAATGCAATATTTAAGATACTAATGTGTAAGAATCATGTGTTAGCTTTTTCTTGTAATTGTATATTTTTACTAGTGTTATGTATGCAATATTTTGTAAGAATGAAATATTTTGTGAAATTGATATCTTAGAATTTTTACTATTGCTATGTGTTAGCTCTTCTGAGTATAAGTCCCTAAGTTGAGAATGCTTGTAAATATTCCTTGGTGGGTTTATACTTGTGCAACAAACTTTAATTTGATATTGTTGTTCATTGCTAGTTATTATGTAGTATTATAGATAATCAAATATACTTTTGCAGCTCCTGGTTCCTAGTAAAAGTTCTTATAGTAACGTTATTATTCATTTCTGTTTATTATGAAGCCAAGAGATTATTGACAATAAACTCTAATTTGATAAAAAGTGCATTAACTAATTTTTTAAAAAAACTAAATTTTCAAACTATTGTTCTCATGTATCTCAATGTAGATACAAATTAGTAAAATGTGTTCATACCTACTGCACCTTTGGCTTCATTGTGCAGAAAGAACATTGGAAGTTTGTAGTTTGAGTCTCTCTTATGTATTGGTGAGCATATCTATTGAAAGGATTGACCATATATGGATGATGTTAAATTTTTGACATTACACCCCTTGATTGGAGACCATGATGTGTCTTGTATAATAATTATATTTCTCACTTCTAAACTAAGAAAATGTCACTCAATATATGATTCAAGTGTTGGTCACCAAATTGAAGAACAAAGAACCACTATACAAAAACAAAAACAGAGCAATGGAGTAGTAACTATTACTGGAAATTTTGACTAGATGCAAGATGGCCAAGGATAATGGAGTAGTAACAAGGCAATAGAGTAGTAGTAAGAGGAGAAAGTGCTACTGGTAATAGGTGTTCAAGAGACAATAAGAAGATGCCTTAGAGGTCTTTTAATGGACTTGCTATAAGCATGAACTTCTGTCATTATGGAAGTTCTCCCTGGACCTTTGTAAAAATGCCAATCCCTTCAAAGTGTGGAAGTTCTCCTTGGACCTATGGAAGTTCATATCATTGTTGTTACTTTAAAGTATCAACATAAGATTAATTGTAAATCATTATGCAGAAATAACATTGTAAATCTATAATAGGTTTAGTCCACATGTTATATCATTTACCACTTCAACAAGTTCTCCACTAGAATAATAGATTAAATTAAAGCACACTTTGAAAGGACATGCTAAATTTACAAGATCAATATCACAATTACAAAATATTGCATCCATGATAGTGAGTACACAAAATATTGCATAATTCTTAGTTATAATTACAAGGAAAAATTACAAGAAAATTCTTGGACATCAGTAGTAAAAAACAATTACAAGAAAAAGCTAACACATTATTCTTAAACATTTAGTATTCCAAATGGGAGTGCTTGTTTTTGTTTTTAGAGAGAAATGTTTTTTCTGTAAGAGGACATGGGATTAAGAAATAGATAATGATGAAGGAGATTTAAGAAAAAAGTATAAAGAAATTGAGAAAAAAGATGCAATGAGATATTGTGAATGCATTAGGAGGAAATCCGTTAAGGAGATAGGTTAGGAGAGTTTAGGGTTGAGAGGATAATGATTTTGTTATTTTTTAATTTTAATATAGGTTGTTTACTAAAATAACCTTGACATGTGTCTTCTTTTTAATTGAGTAACTAAGGATATTTTTGTCACAATATTAGGGTATACATTGCTAACATGTTCCTTCATAAAATAATGTAGAATCATATTAACAAACCTCTATATATATACATACACTTATCTATACTTATTATAAAGCCAAAACATGGTGTAATCTTTAATTCCTTATTTTGCCCTTACCTATTTTCTACATGTCCTATATTATTTTCTTAATTATGTCTTCTTCTTAATTTTGTAACCACAACTTTTTTTTCTTTACTTACAAAACAAAAAACATTTTTTAATGATATTTATTTCTTAAATGTATTTTCACGACTTCAATATTCAATAATAATGCTTTATAAATATGATTTTTTCCTCAATTTCATCATACTAAAGAAAAATCATTAATCAAATTATAATATTTACTACTTTGTGCAATCATTAATAAAAAAACAAAAGTGCATTTGACAATAGAAAAGCGGATTGACAAACAAGAGAGTGTCTGTCAATACGCTAGTTATATATAAAGCCAAAATATCTTATAACTACTTACATATGGTATAATTTTTTGTCTAATTTACCCTTCTAATTAACTATTACTCTAATATTTTCTCACATAATAAAAGAAATATTAATGGAAGTCAAAGTAAGTTACATGCACAAAAACTATCAAATGACCAATGCAAATTTTAATGTAGTTCTAGTAATATCACAATTCATTATTATATTTTTCTATTACATAAACTATAATATTATCTATACTCAATAAAAAGTAATATAACTCTCTGAAATAAAATATATAAAAATTAAATATTTAACACTAGAAAATAAGAATGCGAGTCGACAAGGAAAACATGGTGTAATTGTCATTTTCCTATTTTGTCCTTAACACTTTAATTTTTAGAAAAAAAATCATATAATTATTATAACCACCACCAATATATTAACCATTCTCTCACCTTCATTTGACAATTAAAATAAAGACAAATAAATATAATATAATATAAAATGCACTAAATAAAAATTATAATATAAAGTACATTCAAAACAGAAAGATATTTTGATTTACCAAAATAAAAAATAAAAAACTTAAATACTTGACACCAAAAGTAAAACTGTAGGGCACTTTGTACTTGTCACTACACTAGTATATAGGAGCTATTCATTTACACCAAATTAATTACACTAGTTACACTTGATATCATCCATTCATTTTTTTAAATCGAATGAACTATACAGATGATGATGAGAGAGAAATAGAGGAATCTTAGACGACTTTTAAGTTTCACTCCTATGATCCATTAGATTTTTAAAAAAATGGTTGAGATTGAGAATAACTAATATAATTTAATTTCAGTCTAAAATAGATCCCTCCTATATGTGTATAGGGTTTTGCTATCATAGGCATAGAGCTTTTCTATCAAAACTTTTGGACAAAATTAACCTAATAGGGGTATTTTTATAATTTCCTGTTTACAAAAAAGATCCACCCCTCACCCCTAACCCACTTCCCCTATTAACTTGAAAATCCCTCAATTGCAAAACAGATATTGCTCCGCCTCTAGTGCGACCATCAGCACCGCTGCCGCACTGCACCAATACTACGCCCCACCTGCCATCACCACGCAGCAACCAGACCCGCCAGCAGCCAGCACTGTCACACCGCCACCAGCACCGCCCAGATCCGCCCCCTGCAACGAGATCCAACAGCACCGCCACACCATTTACACAACTGAACACGTCATCACACATAAACAAAAGAACCCCATATGCAAGAACTAAGACTCTATAATTCAAGAGAACAAAAGGTGGATAAGATGCAGAATGAGTCCTCGATTTAAATTATTCAGTTCAACACATTAAAACTAGTAATCGAATTTCAATATGTGAAAGTTTAAATTTTATAATATATATAAAGAGGAATTCGTTGTTGTGTCTGGTGGGTGCTAACTGCTAGGTATGGTTGCAGGGAGAGGCAAATGTGGGCAGTGCTGATTGTTGGCGGGTCTAGTTGTTGGGCGGTCATAGCAGGTTGGCCACAGCATTGCTGACAGCTGCAACCATGGCGGATTGGCGGGGCAATATCTGGTTTGGGGTTGAGTGATTTTTGTTGTTTTGAGATAACTAGCTTAGTGGGGAAGAGGATGAGGGGTGGATCCTTTTTGTAAAATGGAAATTATGAAAATATCCGTATTGCTAATTCTATTGCAATTAAAATATGAATGTTAATTTTGTCCAAAAGTTTTGGTATACAATACTAACCTAGTTCAACTAAAAAAAACTCTTTACTTAGGTTAGTAAAACTCATATATATATATATATATAAACTATTATGTCCAACAGCTGCAAAACACAACCATAAGAGATCTATGTGGTGTTCTATTTTATTCCATTCCTGTGTCAAACGCTACCTAGGGCAAGAAAGTCCTTCCCCCTAGTAACATAGACAGGGGTCGATTTGTACATAAAACAAAACTAACAACCAATTTATGTCTACGTAGAACTGAAGTTGTGACTCATTCAGTATCAGTCTAAGCAATTAAAATCACCAAATCAAAACATAAACAAATGACTACAATTATGCAGTTCCTGATTATCTTCAAGCTACAAATAAGAAGTTCAAATTAAAATAGAATACTAAACCCAATCAACTGGTCTTTGGGTCTGGCATGGGGAAGAGGCCAGCACCTGCACCCCTTGGCGGTGCAAATCCTAAAAACTTCTGCAGATTTGTTCTGATGCTAATGGAACAGAGGAAGTATAGAAATGCCATGGAACAATCAGTGGGGTCAGTACCCTGCAACCCTCGATGGCTCATCTTCATAACAAGCCCGAAAGGCGTGAAAGGCAATTTGGCAACTACCTTGCCTTCAAATAGCGAATTCAGCAGACCAAAAACTACAAAGAGAACCATAGCCACCACACCTCCAGACTTGAACTTGAAGAGAGACAAGTCACGACTTGATTCTTTGAGGCTTGTCTCGACACGGTCTATTTTTTTGGTCTTGGATTTCTTGATGTAGATTTTGTTGCTGTCTGTCTTCATGGTCTCGAGCTTCTTAGAGGCTTTGTCAATGGAGGACCGAAGGTTGTTGTAAGAATTGGTGCGGTAGATTAGAACCCATGAGATGGCCTCACAGATAATAGCAGTGCAAAAAGAGATGCCCACCACAACAAGGCCATCTGAGTATTTAAAATCTGAGAAGGGATAGGCCATGGAAGGGAAAGAAAAATCTATAAGAAAATGAGAGAAAGTGAACTTGGAACTTGACCTGAATTGTTTCAAACTTCCAAAACCTGTATAAGAACACAAACATTGAATCATTATCACTCTATGTGCAGTTAATTTTAACCTTATTCACTTTATCTTTTATAAAATGCACATATAAGCAAGAGAAAATGCATTGTGCAAAAGGAATAGGTAGTAAATTCGAACTTGTCATTACTTATGAATAAATGACACTAAGACATGAATCATGACATAGGCACAGGGACACACAAAATTCTAAAAATTCTGCAACACAGATGCAGCACTTCAAGATTTAAAATATCTTTATAAATGTCATATGCTAATATTTGACATTTAAGAACCCTCCCAAAAAACCTGGAGAGTCATTTCTATTGATATTTACAACAACAACAATTAACTAGAGGGGGTGTTAAGAACCATAAACTCATAGTTGAAGAAATAGAAAACACAGGAAATAGTGTATTGTTGGAAACACGTAAAACAAGGTTATTAATAGAAGAATCCATTGCTGCAGAGCAAGCTCCTAATAGAGAGCAGCACTCTCCATTCTATTCCCCAATATGATACCCCCCC
>NC_032018.1:8093831-8118274 GCF_001865875.1 Lupinus angustifolius
CCCCCCTCTCTCTCTCTCTCTTGCCTATATGTAACAGAAATGCACTACCACACTTACCAACCTCATTCTTTCCCTTTCCTCGTGCCACCTCATCATTTTGACTGCCTCCCTTCTTCACCCTACTAGAATATACCTGTCACATCTTGGGCCTAGTTTACCTATGCACCAATTTCCCTTGTGAGCCAAGTGTTTCAGTTGAAGCCCAAACAATACGCCCTCCTTCAACATTAGTCTTGTCCTCAAGACTAAACTTTCAGAATTGGAGTAGTTCCTAGCCTTCTCTGATGTGGATTTGTCTCTGAGGATAATGTAGAGTTCCTTGCCTTCTCCAATGTGGATTTGTCTCCATTAGTGACCACCTCTTCCTCCTACGAAGTTATATCATTAAGAATGTATATAAGAGAGGAAAGAGGGGAGTTTGGCTAAGGGATAGCAAAATTACTGCTATGCCCCTAGACACTTAGTTGTTAGTTAGGAAATTGTCCATAAATAGAACATTAGGGAGGAGGAAAAGGTAGTTAGTTGGTTATAGAGTAAACTGATTGTGGAATCAGTTGGGAAAAGGCTTGAGGGAACTTGTAACCTTCTCTATTGTAATTATACTTCATCTCAATAAAATTTCTACTTAGAACCCTAGTAGAATCAAATTGATTTTGGTTTAGGGGCTATTCCTTTCAATCTTCTTCTATTTTCTCATACCTTAAGATACTAGTGTTATCACTAGTATTAGAGCACCGTTTCTAGTGCCTGAGGGAAGTGAGAACCACCAAGTCGTCGTAGGATTGCACCTGGTATTCACTCGAAGAATGGCCAAAGAGAATGATAGTTGGGTGCAAGAAAGAGAGGAGATGAGGCAAGAAAGAGACGAAATACGGTTATGCCTCGAGCTCAATGAGGCACGTACCAAAAAGACGGAGAACATACTCGAGGCAATTGCAACGAAGTTAGGCATTTCAATGGGAGATGAATCTGTGGGAGTAGGTAGTGAGAATGAAAAAGTGGAAAGCCACAAACCACGTTCAGTTCAAGATAAATGGCGCAAAATGCAGATACCAGTCTTTATGGGAGAAGATGCATATGGATGGGTGCAAAGGTTGGAGAGGTATTTCACTTTGAGAGCTGTGACAGAGGAGAAAAGGATGCAAGCTACCATGGTGGCCCTTGAGGGCAAAGCATTCAGTTGGTTACAGTCGTGGGAGCGTTGTAATCCATCCCCAACTTCGAACAGCTTCAAGTTAGCCGTGGTAAGACGTTTTCAACCCTCTATGACATAAAATCCTTTTCAATTGTTATTAGCCTTAAAACAAGAGGGAAGTGTGGAAGCATATGTTGAAGAATTCAAAACATATGTTGGGGCTTTGCAAGAAGTCAATAAGGACTTTGTTAGGGGCATTTTCTTAAATGGTTTGAAGGAGGAAATAAGGGTTGAAGTGAAGTTGTATGAATTAGAGACCTTGCCTAAGATTATCCAAAAGGCTATCCTAATTGAGCAAAAGACTGTAGTAATGAGTAGGAAAGCCAATTATGCTCCTACTAGGTCTGGAGTCCCTTAAAGAGGGCATTAATATAGTAGAGAAGTATCTGTGGAAAATTCTGCTACAAGCAATAATAGAAGGGAAGGTTCAAATGGTGGGAAGTGCAGTTGGTAGCACTAAGACTGTCCAGGAAGCTGAGAGTTCTAAGGGCAGGAGGGATTATAGAAGGCTCACTAGTGTGGAAATGAAAGAAAAAAGGGAAAAAGGTTTATGTTTCAGATTGATGAACCCTTCACCAGGGATCACATCTGCAAAAATTGATAACTAAGGATGATAATCCTTGCTGAGGAGGAAGAGGTTGAAGGAGAGCTAGAAATGGGAGAGGAGCAGGAAGTCCTTAATTCCCTGCAACTATCCATTTACTCAATGAAGGGACTCACCTCTACTAAGTCATGGAAGATAAGGGGTGTTTTGAGTAATAAACCAGTGGTGGTTATGATAGATTGTGGAGCCTCTCATAACTTCATTGCAAGAGATTTGGTGGACAGGTTGCAGTTGAGGGTAGAAGAAACTAAGGCCTATGTAGTGGAGGTGGGTGATGGACACTAGGTCAGATGTGAAGGCAAGTGTGCTGAGCTCAGTTTGAACCTCCAAGACTTAGATGTGGTCCAAGACTTCTACTTGTTTGGGTTGAAAAGGGTGGATTTAGTCCTAGGGATTGGCTGTTAGTAGGATTGGGAGAAATAATAGCTGATTTTGGAAAGATGATCTTGACTGTTAAGAAAGAAGACTCAACAATCACATTGGTGGGAGACCCTGCCTTAACCAAGACCAAATTATCCTTAAAGGCTCTCGTGCAGGTTTTGATAAAGGAGGGAGAAGGATTGCTAATTCAGTGTGACCCTAAATCCCTTGTTAAGCCTGAAGGATTGGTTCTAGTAGAGTTTGCAGGAAGTGCTACAATAGTACCAATAAGTGTTGCAGGACCCTCATGGCCTACCACCCTCTAGGAGGTAGGATATCATCAAATCAGAATGATATCATCAAATCAGAATGAGAGAAGGAGATATAGAAAAGACTGCTTTTAGAACTCATGAGGGACACTATGAGTTCTTGGGCGGACCAATGCCCCTTCTACCTTTCAAGCCCTATTGAATGAAATTTTGAGGCCATATTTGAGGAAATTCACCTTAGTCTTCTTTGATGACATTCTGGTGTATAGTCCTGACTTGGCCACTCATGCACAACATTTACACACCATATTAGCCCTATTGACTCAACATTCCCTAAAAGCAAACCAAAAGAAGTGTAGTTTTGGCCAGTAGAGTATTGAATACTTGGAGCATATCATATCTAGGAAGGGAGTAGCTGCAGATTTAACCAAGGTGGAAGATATGAAAACTTGGCCTCAACCTACCAATATTAACGGGTTAAGGGGTTTTCTGGGCTTGACAGGATATTATAGAAGGTTTGTCAAGGATTATGGAAAAATTGCCAAACCACTCATTGAGTTGTCAAAAAAGATACTTTTAGCTGGACTCATGAATCTACCTAGGCTTTTGAGAAATTGAAGGCAACCATAGTAGAATTACCCTTGCTTGCAATATTTGAGTTTACTAAGGAATTTGTGGTTGAGACAAATGCTTCCAGTATGGGGTTAGGGGTTATCCTAATGCAAAGTGGAAGACCCCTAGCATTCTGGAGTAAAGGGCTATCCCCAAGGGCTCAACAAAAGTCTGTTTATGGGAGGGAGCTTATGGCTTTGGTTCAGGCAACCCAAAGGTGGAGGCACTACTTGATGGGTAGGCACTTTGTCATCAAGACAGACCAAAAGAGCTTGAAGTTCTTGACTGAGCAGAGGTTGTTTACTGAGGAACAATTCAAATGGGCAGTGAAATTGGTGAGTCTAGATTTTGAAATACATTCAAGCCAGATCATGAGAATTCAGTAGTAGATGCTCTCTCAAGGAAGTTAATGTACTCAGACATTTCTATTCTGTCCAGTCATGAGGTGGGTTCCTAGAGTGAAGAATTGCAACAGGACCCTAAATGGAAAAGGATCATCCAAGAACTAGTGATCTCCCCAAAGGCTCACCCTTATTATGTGTTGAGAAAGGGACTACTTTACTACAAGGGGAGGTTAGTGTTAACCAAGAGTTTTGATAGGATACCAATCATCATGGTTGAGTGCCATGAGATACCAATGGGGGGTCATTCTGGGCACTTCAGAACCCATAAGAAAATTGCTAGCTTCCTGTTTTGGGAAGGGATGAAATCAGACATCAAAGGCTTTGTGGAGGAGTGTGAAGTATGCCAAAGAAATAAATACTCTACCATGGCCCCAGCAGGATTGATGCAGTCTTTACCAATCCCTCAACAAGTCTGCATGGATGTCTCCATAGATTTCATAGGAGGGTTACCTAAGTAAGAGGGAAAGATACTATCTTTGTTGTTGTGGATAGACTAACTAAGTACATGCATGCTTTTGCTCTAGGATATCCTTATTCAGCCAAGGATGTGGCCACTGTTTTCCTAAAAGAAGTGGTAAAATTACATGGATTTCTCTCATCCATAGTCTCTGATAGGGACCCTTTGTTCTTAAGCCAGTTTTGGAAAGAGATGTTTAAGGTGTCTAGAACTCAGTTGAAATTTAGTACCTCCTAACATCCACAAATAGATGGACAGACAGATGGTCGGGTTGGTTCCATCGGGTAGAATTTTGGTTTAATACCAACTATAATGGTTAAGCTAAGATGACACCTTTCAAAGCATTTTATGGCAGAGAAACACCTACACTGTTGAGAGCAGGGGCTATTCTACCTAAGGTGGAAGAGGTGAACAACTTGTGTAATCAAAGGGATGCAGTTCTAGATGAGTTGAAACAAAACTTGTTGAAGGCTCATAACTTAATGAAACAACAAGCAGATAAACATAGGAGGAGTGTTGACTTTGCATTGAATGACTGGGTGTATCTCAAATTGCAGCCCTACAAGCTCAAAACCTTGGCTAGTAGACCCTATGCGCAGTTAGCTCCCAAGTACTATGGTCCTTATGAAGTGGCGGAGAAACTAGGGACAATTGCCTATAGACTAGCCTTGCATCCTCAGGCCAAGATTCACCTTGTGTTCCATGTTTCTCTTCTAAAGAAGGCCTTAAAGCCTCATCAACAGCTTCAGCCACTACCTCCTATGTTGAATTAAGAATTAGAGTTGGAAGTCACCCCAGAAAACCTCCTCAACAGCAGAGAAGATGACCAAGGGAATCTAGAAGTGTTAGTGAAATGAAAGGATCTCCCTAGCCATGACTCTACTTGGGAAGAAGCAGCAGCCATGCAAGAAAGATTTCCAGACTTTCCACTTGAGGACAAGTTGGTCCTTTTAGGGAAGGGTATTGATAGGCCAAAGCCTATCATTAAGAATGTATATAAGAGAGGAAAGAGGGGAGTTTGGCTAAGGGATAGCAAAATTACTACTATGCCCCTAGACAGTTAATTGTTATTTAGGAAATTGTCCATAAATAGAACATTAGGGAGGAGGGAAAGGTAGTTAGTTGGTTATATAGTAAACTGATTGTGGAATCAGTTGGGAAAAGGCTCGAGGGAACCTTGTAATCTTCTCTATTGTAATTCTACTTCAAATCTCAATAAATTTTTTACTTAGAACCCTAGCAGAATCAAATTGACTCTGGTTTAGGGGCTATTCCTTTCAATCTTCTTCTATTTTGTTATACCTTTAGATACCAGTGTTATCATGAAGGATCTACGTGTTTGCCCTTATGTTGATCCTTCTCCAGATTCTTCTTCAAGGGAGCCATCTAGTCAAGTTAACTTGATTTTCCACCACTTTCACCTTCATCTCAATTCTCAGCAATCGTGACTTTGATGCTTTTGATGCTGAAGAACTCACTCTCCATCACTGTGACCTTTACTTCTACTTCTCCTATTTTTGTTGTTTTCTTCTTTCGTGGTATTCAACATAAGTAGATCCATATTGCTTTGGTAGTTGGTACTTTCGTTGACGAATTCAGCAGGTTGGATCAGTTTGTTAAGAACTATGAATTCACATTTGTAGAAATATAAGACAAAGTATAAATGAATAGAAATCATAGGGAAAATTGTATTCTTGGAAAACAGGAAAAAGGTTTACAACAGAATAATCTATTGCCATAGACCAAGCTCCTAATAGAGACTCTTAGATAGTAGCACTCTCTATTTCATTTCAAACAGAATGATCTATTCCCCAAAAGCATGCCCCTTTCTTTCTCTCCTATTTGTAACACAAACTCACTACACCACCAATCAACCTCGTTCTTTGCCTTTCCTCTTGCCACTTCATCATTCTCACCCATTCCCTTTTTCACCCGCCTAGAATACACCTGCCACACCTTGGGCCCAGTTAATGATTGCACCAATTTCCCGTGTGAGCCAAGTCTTTCATTTGAGGCCCTATCATGGAGATAGATGTGCATATGGGAGATGGTGTAGTACTCAGTGACAAATAATATGGCTTGGGTAAATGGCATGGTAAAAAAATAAAAACCTATATCCAAGATTCCAAGTCCATCCGATATCCGTGCCAAGAAAAAAACTGAGCAAACACTTAGAAATGCGAAATCATGTACCATGTGTTTTGTTTCCTATGTTGGATAATGTCCGCATGGCTCTAAAACGTGTGTTCATGTTTATTTGAATTTGAGTTCTAAGATACAGGTTGAGAAAACTCATTAAACTCCCTAACAAACAGTAAGATAGCTTCTCTTCATGTCTAAGGTTTTTCAGTATAAAGATTGCAAATTCAGAAAATAGGAAGATGATCCAAAGTGCAAACACAGAATAACAATTTAGCAGCAACTAACATTATAAAATACAAAGCAAACAGATCACAAGATAATTGATAGAACCAGAATCAATTTTCCCACTTGTCTTCTATCATCTTCATATGTTCAAAAAGTATAGCTATAAAATAATCATTATTGTGTTTTGCAATATGATTATGGTGGTTACTATAAAGTACTTGCTTAGTGGGTAATCTACATTTTCTACGGAACTAAACACGAAGGAAGGGATGTTAATGTGCCAATTGCATATGCCTAGTTACCAGAAGTCCAGAATTGTTCATTTACGAATAACTCTTTCAATAATTGACATTTATACCTACAAATTAAAATGAATTCCATGGTGGATGGCAACCTATGGCGTTTGCCAAAATTCTGCATCATAGTATTGTGGATGGCGTTACAGGTAAATAGGGTATAGAAATAAAATAAAATAATAGAGAGGGGTTCGATTCATCAAAGTAGAGAGGGATTCAATTCATCAAAGCAGAGAGGGGTTTGAAGGAGAGAGGGGTTCGATTCATCAAAGCCATCTTAGTTTTTCAAATAATTTCAGAGCTGTACACATACAAGAGAAGTACACATACAAGAGAAGCAGGCAGTAATTTCCAACAAGAATCAACAATAAAAACAATCAAGCACGTTTTTTACTAAATGGGATAAGCTACATGAATAAAACAACATCATATTGTCCTACCGTGAATCAATCATTTCATCGACAGACAAAACATTTAAAGCTAACTCCGTAGTGGTTTCACCTATAGTTTTTGTCAGATTCCCCTTACCTCTAACAATTGAGTGACCCTCCATCCAATCAATTCTCCCTACTAAGATGCTCAAATTTCACTTCAATGCATTACCGCTAATATATACATAATAACCAACATGTCCACTCATCCGGCGCAATACAATTTTATAAAGAAAATCAATCGCAATGAAAATGAATAGAGTCGATGAATTTCAGAGTCCCCAAATCAAACTCATTCTTTATTAAAATAAATTTCAGAGTCAACAATTGTGTTACACAAATCCAAACCAGATCTGTTATGTCTAGTGCGTGAATTGTACGAATTTAGACTGGATCCAAATTAAAATAAAAACACAAAAATTAGAAAATCATTATGTGTGATAATGTGTGTTTTGTTATTGGATCCATTATCCGTGTTAGAATTCTTAATTGAACTTAGACTTTACCTATCTTCCGGCGATCCCTGTCTGTCTCTATTCGAATCCACGAACAATCGGTGGAGCCGCCGGTTAAGGTGGTGGTGCTTCTGAGTCCTCCGATTAAATAAAATCAGTAGTTTCTCTCTCTCTCTCTCCGAGGATTCCTTTATGCAACTTTGTAACGTCCAAGAGCTGTTCGGTCCGTTCGGTCACACATATTGGGCCTGTAAATATTAGCTAACCCAAAATTATTTTCTCGTCAAATTTAAAACAAATGCATTTTTTCAGTCGACTCTAGTTTAATTTTATTTTTTATGCTAAAAAAGACAAATGTGATTTACTAACAAAAGGTTGGTTAACTTGATAAGGTCTCATTAAGTCTTATCATATATCATATAAGGGTCAAGACTCAATTTAAGCGATGTTTGTTGTGAGTAGGACTGACAATAAATTGAATCAAGTCGACATTCATTCGAAACTTGACTTGTTATTTAACCCGATAAATTTCATTCATGAATCAAATGAGTCAAACTTCACCTAAAAATTACGCTAGTTAAATAAATAAGTCAAACTTAAGCCAAGTAGAATTCGACTTGTTAGGGTCATGAAGTGACTCAGTTCTATATTAAATAATCACCATTTAAGTTAGCGAGTTGCATCTATTGATCTAATGAGTTGAATTAAACAGCTCACAAAATCTTGATGAACCAAACGAATTTGAGGTGATGAGTCGAATTGAACAGTCTGTGAACTTTAATTGAACCAATTTGAGTTGGAAATATAACTTATTTCAATCTCGAATCAAGTTTCGAGTCAAGCAAATGTGTGGTACTTATTTCAATCGAGAATTGATTCAATGTGTCTTCCAACCTCACATTCCTCTCTTGTTGTGGTTGTTGGTAATGGTTATGGTTCTCATAAAGTGGTGGTACCCTACTAGAATAAGGTCCTTGATCTTGCCTCCAAGGTGGGTTGTTATTGTACTAGTTACCTCCCATGTGGTAGTTATTCTGATATCCCTGCCTTAGTTGGCCATTCATTTAGTGTGCCTCTTCTTCCTTGAGTCATAATAACATGTTAAATGGTCTCTTGTGCACATGTCACACCTGTTTACCTATTTTCTAGAGGGGATCTTTTGTCATTCTCTTAATTGTTTAGGCATATCATCAAGCTTTTATTTCACCCCATCTTACTATTGTCGTAAAACCTTGTTCTGGGCTAGCACACCATCATTAGACCCCCAAATCTAGAAATCCTCCTCTTCTTGATGGACTTCTATGGTGTTGACTATACTGATTATTCTGATCTATAGACTCAGTGATACCAATAGCCTCTTGAGGTGGCTTTGATATCAATTGGCATTCAGCCGTAGCCTTCAGAATCCACTTGTGCTACTAGAGAAGACCATTGATGAAAATTTGAATCTAAGTATCTACATCAAAACCAAGATTTGATCATTTCCTCAACATAGACTTGTATTTATCTTATGTCTCACCTAGACTTTCTCACACACTTTGAGAAAAGTAGAAATTGTAGTTTTTAAATCCATAAACTCGTCCTCTAGGAAGTATGTGGCTATAGATGTTTCTTCCACCTGGTTCTAATCATATTGTAGTGGAAGGTCTAAGAACCATTCATCGGTCTTTCTAAGGACTATCAATGGAAAGAGCCTAAAAATATGGTTTCTTATTTAGCCATAGAAATCTCTGTAATTCCTACTACTTCATAGAATTTGGTAAATTGAGTATATGGATCTTCTTGGTCAATCCCTATAAAAGGATTGGCATACATCAGTTATACTAATTTTGTTTTCATCTCAGGCGGCCTTTGAGTGTCGGCTGGTTTACCAATTCTAATCATGTTTCTTGTTTTGATTTTCAACTCATGGTCTGTTGCTGGCATGTTGTTGTCCTGCCATGATTTCTAGTTGTGATGAGGAATTAGAAGAATATGTATCTTGATCTCTTCTTAAATTTGCTAGTTTCTCTCATTTCCTTATTTTATCATTGTTCTTCCTAACCCTTTTCTTTATTTATGAATCGAACAATAGCTGATCAGCTGGAATATTGTTTCGCATAAACAAATAAACGATGTAATCTAACCAAGAAGATTAGTCACAAGATAACTATAATAAAAAAAGAAAATTGTTTACTATACTTACAATTTTTCAATATAACATCTAAAGCAATGTTTTTGTATTGATGCAATTTCTCGACAATGGCGTCATTTTGATGAAATGATTTACCCGATGATGAGTTTATTTTTCACTTTACTATTGTCACTATTGAATTCTTTCAAGACTCAATTGTAATATAGTATAGGGTTTTGTCATATCCACGTGAAGTTGGAAATGGAATATTATAGTTTAAATCTTTAAGCATTGAGATTTCAAAGGAGATTTGGTTGTTGTTTTAGTAATCACAAACAAGTTAAAAATCAAGATTAAATATAAGTCAAAGAAATATGAAAACAATGTTGGAATTTGATTTCACCTTTAAACTTTACAACATCTCATTTATTTGATATACAAATCATGTCTTATGCTTGATTTCATCACATCAGATCTTATCTCTTTTATAGTTCCCTCATATAGAGGATTATTCAACTCACTTTCTAACTATTAACCCCTTGAATAATTAAGAAAACAAGTTGCGTTAAGCTTAGATTTTGTTTGACAAATGAACTAAGTCTATTTCTAGAATGTAGATTCATTAGATGATACAACTGATATTTGATTCAAATAATTATTTCCACATAATATTTCAATTTCAAATTCATGTTTTAAGTGATCATTCTAAAACTTTATGCACAAGATTATATCATTGAAATCAAAGAGTAGAAACATGTATTTGTATATAGACATCAAAATAGATACATAAAGTTAAAGAGTTGCACTCAATTCCAACAAGAGATGATTAGCTAATCATAGTCATGGATGTTTTCAAGTTCCAAGAAGTGATTTATCTAATCTTCAGAGTCTCTAATCCCAGTCTCCTTTGAATTTTAGTGAGATTTGGTTGCCAATATTGTGTTTTAATTTGAGAAGGGAAAGGCTCCTTTTATAGAGTTTCCATGGCGCCCAATGCCTTGTTTCCTTCACTTGAAGGTTTTCTTCTGGTCAAGCTGCCCAACACCTTGTGTAGAGCTCCCAATGCCATGTTTTACTTCTCCTTTGGGGTTGTTGAGTGTTAGTACGACTAGTGCATTATATAGGGCACCCAGTGCCATGTTTTTCCTCACTTGAGGGTTTTCTCCAACGAGCAGACCATCCAACACCCTCCAAATCAAGTTGGGCATGATTTGGAAGGTAAGCTCCTTCATTCTTGCAATAGGTTGAGCGAGTTGACATTCCTTAAGATCTTATTCACCTTAAACTAACATTTTCTTTTGAATTATTCAACCTTAAAACTTAAAATGAGATTGGAATTAGGAATTAAAAAAATTTCTTAAATCAAAATTCATATTTATACAAGTTTTAGTTGAAATATGTAAGATATTTCCTATGATTCAAAAGGTAAATGCTCCAAAATTTATTAGGAAGTAAGGTAAATTTGGCATTTATCAATATGTTGTCATGTAGTTCACAAAACATATTGAGCCCTTGAATAGCAAACACCTTAGAGAACTCAAATCCCTTTGAAAAAAGCCATTGCATGTTAAAAGTACCTATGCATTTCTAGAGCACAGTCTTCAAATAAATTCATATGTTCTGCTTGGCTATCCAAAGAATAGAAAGGGTCACTGGCGTTCCTAGATGGACCTTTAGGGAGTTTCTTGAGACGTTTTCTTCTTGGATAAAGAGTGAATACCAACATTGTGTTTGACTGATTTTCCTTAGTGATTGCTCATTTTGAAGAAAGGGGGAGATGGGTTTTAATGAAAACCAAGAAAGAGTGTTTTATTGTAAAATAGGAAAAAACCTTAATTGATTAAGGTAGAGAGCATGAAATCTCTTATATTGGAGAGTAGAACTAGAAATCTTGAGATGGGGATTCTTGGGAAATAGATTGGAGTGTTGTGAGAGATTTGGGGTTTTAATCACTGCATAATCGTTGACTAATTAACAATTAATTGATTATGACTTATGGATAATCAATTAGGAATAGGATAAAATGAAAAATATTTTACTAATTAACTGATTATGACATGTGTATAATTGATTAGGCATAGGAAATTTTCACATAGATAATCAATTACTTCATCGATTAGGTAGAATGAAATTGTGCACAAATAATCGATTACATAATCGATTAACGAGAGAAATTGATGCACAATGAATCGATTAGAGGGAAATTTCCCCAAATATTGCATATATGCACATGATAATTGATTTGATACCAATTACCCTTTATTGTTCATAGTTCTAAACAACTCAAAACTTAAGAAAAAAATGATTCAACCATTCAAACATGATATAAATAATAATTTCATCTAAAATACTTAAATTAGATATAATAGTGAGTCAATTATACTTCGATACTTTATTACCTCAATCGTTTTTTTCCTTTCTCATTCTTATCCAAATAACATGATGTTGCGAAAGGTGTGGTGTAAGAACAAGATTGCAACTAAGAGGGGGGGGGGAATTAGTTGACTTAAAATTATAGTAACTTTTTCTGCAAAATGTAAGAGTTAATGTGCAACGGATAATATTGCAGAAAATAAACAAGTATAAATTAAAGAGGAAAGGGAAAGGAGATTACACAAGTATTTTATACTGGTTCACCTTCTTGTCCACCGAAGGCTACGTCTAGTACTTTTGCAGCATAATAGATTTTCCACTAAATATTATGAGTTGTAATTACAATATCTCACCCCGAGATCTCTATGTACCTTACACACTCACTAATATTTATACCCTTGGAAAACACCTTTCCAAGTAACTCTATCCCCTTTCTATTCACACCCCGTGAAAGAAAGTTATTACAATGAATGAAGAATTTCAATGATGGCTTTGAATTGCCTTTACAAGTATGAAATATAATAACACTTGCAATCCAATCAACTCTTTTGTATACTTAGTAATAATGCTCTTTTTGAGTTTCTAAAACTTTGAAACACTTTACTTCAAGCAACTCTAAAAATGACTTTGAAAGTTTGAGTGAAGTTGCTTAGAAGTGCTGAAAATTATTTCATAAAAGTGTAGGAAAGTTGTGAGAAAAGTGTGAAAGAGTTGTTCAAAGAGTTGTTTTCATTGTGAGTTCTAAAGCCTTTAAATAGGCTTTCAAATCACCCATTGTGCCTTTATGAAAAAGTAGAAATTGTTTGGAATGAAAACATTTCGTTTGGGATGAAAACTCTTGAGTTTCAAATCTGAAAAATGAATGTAACAACACTCAACAATCGATTACAACATTGAGTAATCGATTACCCAAATGTTCTGTCCAACAGTGAATTTAAAATTCACTTACAATAATCGATTACAACAATTTGAGTAATATGTTACTCAGTAATCTATTACTCAAATACAGTAATATGTTACTCAGTAATCTGTTACTTAAATACAGTAATGGATTACTCTGATCAGTTTTAAGTTGGATAACTGATTCTCACTCATGTAACATGTTACTCAAATTTCAGTAACCTGTTACACAGCATTTTGAAAAATGTTTTCATTTAAAACTTAAAGTGTTTCAATTTCTTTTAAAATATTTTGAGCATTACTACTTTAGTATATTAAAGAGTATATGATAGAAGTACCTACAGAGACTTAATCTAATTTTCTTGAAGCTTTAATCTTCTTTGTCTTCATAAGTATTCTTCCTTTTCTTCTTTTTGGTGATGTTGGTGTCTTCATCAAAATCTTGCTAAGGTCAGGAGCAAAGATCTTCTTCACATGTGGTAGCTTCCACTCTTGTTCATATCATCAATGATCATGTTAATTGGATAATCTTTCATAGTCTTCCACGACTCTGTTATGTAAAACCATCTCTATCTTCTTTCATGATGAAGTAGAGATTCCAGATTCTTGCTCATTCTAATAGTTTCTTCCAAATATTTTTGTAACATCATCAAAATACATCTCTTTTCCTTTTTTTCTCATCATGTGCTTGAACACCCAGTGCCAAGATACCAATAAGCTTCATACCTCTTGAAGCACACCTATAAAATTAAATTAAATTGAGGATTTAGGTACCGAAGTTATCTTATGTCCTTTTGGGTTAGCATTGAGATTTTGGCGCTTCACTATCCATATATAAATATCATTTTGAACGAATTATCTTTGAATGTTACATGAGTAAGATGTTTCCCACAAATGTCACAATACAAAGAAGTATGTGTTAAATTATGAGTATTATTGGACTGCACCACTTATTTTCTATGACACATTTTTCTTACTATGAGTGTTGTATCATATTCTAGATCTATTCTCAACATTCTTTTGGTTTCTAAACAAGGTATGCAACTTTAGTTTTTCCATCATGAAACATGCAAATAAGAGTGGCAAATGGATGGATATGGATGAATTTGGATTTGGATTCTAATGGATGGATATGGATGAATTTGGATTTGGATCCTAATTGGTGGATGGAAAGTCATCCACCAATCCATATAAATTCATTTAAATCATATTCTAAATTATTCAACCCATCCATATCCAAACTTAATGGATGGATACCAATACATCCAATTGATTCATGACTCCTTTTTCATGGATTTGGATGGATGGATATCCAATCTATTTGATTTTTTAATTGTAACTAAAAGCACTTTTGAATAAAATTATTCTTTTGAAAACCACTATTTCAATAAAGCATTGTCTAAAATCACTTTTAAAATAAATCACTTTTAAAATAAAGTATACCATAAGTGAATGATATTCTATAAGCATGTGGTGTTTAAGGTTTCATGTATAAAAGTTTTAACAAAAATTTATATAGTTATTTATTTAAAAATAAAATTTTAATATTTACTCATTCACATGTTTTATAATAAGCTCAATTTAATAAAAAAATCAAAGTGAAAGTGAGAAACACTACTGTTTGTGAATGTTTGTTTTATGGATGGATTGTATATTCATCCAAATGGATGTATCCATGGATATCAATTGGGTATTATGGATGGATTCAAATCCATCCATCACTAAAATTATTCATTGGATTATATCCATTTAAATTCATTAGCTCTAACAAATGGATATAATTTTCTTGGATTTGGATGGATTATGGACAATTTTGCCACATATATATGCAAATGATTTCCTCAAATCATTATTTTCTTCCTCAAAAAACCTTTTTAGATGCACATTTACATGTAGTTAGCATATATAATTTCAAAGGTTTCGTTTGAAAGATTTAACTCAACAATTTCAGCTTGAAGCTCTTTTAACTTATTTTCATGCATCAAAATCAACATTTTTGCTTCAATGTTAATTCTAGGAAGTTTATTTATCTCTTTATGCATGTCTCACTTGAGTAATATCTTCTTAGCACTTACTTCTTCATTCGACTCACTTGAGTAATTATCTTCTTTGTCATCCCATACTATGTAGAATTTCTTACTTCTTTCCTCAATTTCATTTTAGGCGTCTTATTCTTACCATTCTTTTTTAGATAATCGGGACACATAAACTTTATGTGCCCTTGTTTGTGAAACTTGTAGCATGTGACTTTGTCAAGATAAGTTTTGTTGTTCCTTATACTTGAATATCTTTTTGTTTGAGTTTGGAGCTTCCTAAAGCCTCCTTTCTTCTTTAGAAATTGTGAATATCCAATTTTGTCCGGCCCAAAAAGAAATATAATTCTTTGAAAAATTAAATTTTGATAAAACAACATTTTTATAGAATCTCTGGAGATTGGCTCTTATCAAAATTTGACCAACAAATAAATCAAGATTGTAATATGAAAATATACAAATCAAATCAAATTAGAAAATTTCATATCAATCTAATTATGTTGCACATATCAATTTGATTAGAAAATTTAATCTTTAGAATTTTGATAGAAAATTGGCCAACAAATAAATCAAGGTTGCAAATCCATCGAATAAGTTAAAGATTGCAATCAAGGAATATGCAAATCAAATTAGATTGGAAAATTTCATATCAATCTAATTGTGTTGCACAAATCATTTTCATTATAAAATTAATCTTTAGATATTTGATTTGATAAAACATTAAATCTAGAGAGATTTGGACTCAAGTAAATTAAGGTTGAAATATGATTAGATCAAGAAAATTTGATATCAATTTAATTATGTTGCATTTTTAAACACAAATTTGATTTATTTTCCTTGATCTCCTCTAATAAATTAATAGGAGATATTCTCCTTATTAAGCATATGTGGTAAATCCTAGTCTATATCCTTATTCACCAAAGAAAAAAGGGGAGGGTGCGCACCAAAGGAATCCAAAAAATACTCATACCATCCACAACAACCTCAAAATTTCCTATACACAATAACCTAAAAAATAATTCAACAAAGTCCATTCAAATCCTCAACATCCCAAAAAGCACCTATATCATCCATAAAGAATCATCCAAAAAAGTATAATCTTCCACATCACACAACAATCCTCTGAATAAAAAAAAATCATTCATCAATCATTTTCTGCCCTCGATATTATCTTTGACACACAACACTCCAAAATTATCCCACCAAAAACCATATAACCAGAACCACAACCATCATCTACCAACACGAAAAATCATATACTGTCATTAAGCCATAAGAATAATTGTTGAACCATTGGAACCACACACAGACCCATCACTTACATGGATGTGTTAAGTTGGTCTAGACATTCTCTCTAGTCGTGAATCTTTATCCCCAATTAATAGACATTGATTTACGTGTGTATGTAAGTTCAATTTCTTACATGTATCTAATTTTTTATTCATTACCTTTACCCTTTTTCATCTGTATGTATGATAAAATTTTGATAATAATAATCCCTATAATTAATGTATTTCTAAAAAAATTAAAATCACATTACCATGATTTTAAGGTATGATGTGGTTACGGATATTATGGTTACACTTCACTTTCTTAAAATTAATGAGAACAATTACTTTTTTCTAAAAAATATCTTTAAAATAAAATTATGAGATCTTAACTAATCATTAATATGAGATATGATATCAGACACAAGGGCTGTATTCACTCATTTTATTAGCTAGTTCATCATTTGTAAGTACTTTTCCTAAACTAGTAAGATGATTAAAATATGAAAGAAACATTTTTCACATCACTAATATTTTTATTTGGAAGCATTTGAAATAATTCATATTCATGTATTTGTGTATTCAATCTAGCATGCTTTACTCCAGTAGTACCATCATGAGTAACATGCAAATTCGCATATCTTTAGCACTAACACATTGAGAAACTATAAAGAATTCATCATAAGGCAAACTAGAGGTAATAATATTCTTGGCCTTAATATTTTTATGGATTTTCTTTTTCCTATAACCCGTCCATAGAGATTTAGGTTTGTCAACATGTTCGGCATTTACCATTTGGAATGGTTTTTGCGATTAATTCTCTACAGATTACAAAATATCAATATCATTTGTAATGGCTTTCACCGTTGAAGATCAGTGGCTTGTTTATAGAAGCACCTTTAACATTAGAGCTCATCCCTTTTGGATCTTTCTTTTTTGCACAAAAACTATCTAATCTATCAAGTTAAGCTCTAATGTCACTTGTTGATTTACAAGGACTGTGCACACCGAGATGGATGGTGAATTGGTGAGTGGTTACTTCGTTGCTTTAATCTAAGAAGTCAGTTACACCTACCCTAAATTGATTACCCTAAATCATTGTGCAATTTAATCTGGAGAGTTTTAGTTATAAGATTACCAGATAATTGATTTGCATCCAATTAAGTACCAATTATGCACTATTTATTTCGAATTAATCGATTATGGATCATGTTGGTGTGTTGAAAGCGACCATTGTATAATATTGGCTACAAACAATCAAATAAATAACATAGAATAAACCAAAGGGAAGTAGATAAGATAATTTGATATGGGGTTCGGCCAATTATGCCTACATCCCCATGAGCATTGAAAGACTACTAGTATATTATTAGAGAATAGAGATTAAAAACTTTAGCGATGTTTCTAGTTGATGTTTATAATTGGTGAATAATATAATGAATGACTTGATTCTAATATATATCATTAGTTTCTTTCATCCATTTCAATACTAGGCAATGTGGGGCTTCAAATAATAATACATTTCAAGCATCCCTAACAAACTTCATATTGATTGAAATAGATGAATATTTTACTCCTTGTGAAATCTGTATAACTATCTCTACCTGAGCGAATATTCAGCTTCACCTTGCTCGATGCCTAACTTTCTAACAACTCTTCCATATAATATTATGCTCCCATTCAATATAAGCCTTTCTGAGTATCCTAAACGATGTTACCTATAGCCTAGCTTTCCAAAAAGTTTGTGCAAAATCTCGTGCCACCATGTAATGGAACACGTCACATAGGTCTCCATTGTTAGGATATCTTTCGATATTATGGAACTTCTACACTAAAGTTCACCAAAAACCACATCTTCAATACTCAATCAAGTTGAACATTGGAGCTTCCATGAAAAGCCTCAACTGCTACCACCATTGTCTATTCTGACAATCATAGTTCAAAAGAAGTATCCTACTCCACCATTAGGAGTATAACGATAACACATATCTTGCACCAATTCCAACCAATGCTCGTGCTACACTCTTGCTCCAAAGCCAATGCATATGTCACATTATACATCTCTATCAGTGCAAGTGTTACACGCCTGTATAACATCATGTATCATAGTCAGCCAACACCTATATAATTTTTGTGAATCCGCTAACAATTTATGTCTTTCACCATGATATCACAGACATGCCATAAGGATACTTCACTTCTCATCTTAAATGGGATAATCCTCTCCAACATCCAGCGAGGTATTGTTAGCACCTTATCCATATCTCCACCTTAGTCTCAATCTAATACATGGACTTTTGTCATTCTAGATCCAACATAATTATCATCCCCAATATGATCTTGCCATGTTTCCTTCTCCATTAACTCATCTGGATTATTTTCCATAATGTCTTTGACAGACTTTATCAAGCTAACACAACCTTCACCATCCTTTGCCATAACTTAGCGCATGGTCTAAGAGCCATCTATCAATTGGATCTGATACCAATTGTTGGTAGAGCAGAAGCAATCGTTGCTTAGTGTTGGCCACAAGCAATCAAATAAATGATATAAAATAGATAAAAAAAGAATATAAGAGAATTTGATAATGACGTTCAGACAATTGTGCCTATTAAAGAATAAATGTTACATCTTCTTTCACATCATGGGCTCAAATGCCCATGAGGTATTTCTAATTGATGGTTATAATTGATAACTATTATAACAAGGGACTTGAGTCTAATATATAATATGAGTTTATCTCATTCATTCCAATACTAAGTAATGTGAGACCTTATACAATAATATATTTCAAGCATCCCCGATAGATCAACTATAAGTAAAACCAAAAAACTTTTATTTGGTTCAAGAATGGGTTAATGATTCAAGAATGATCAAATCAATTGTGAAAATATAAATCTAAACAAAAAGACACAAAACAATTGATTATCAAAGAAAAACGCTGATAATAAAAAGTATAGAGAGTAAGAAGATTTGCCAATGTTGATTTTATAAGGGTTCATGCCAAGAATGACACTACGTGTTGTCCCTCGATTGATTTGAAGATGTTCACCATTGAAATATTATTGTAACATCCCAGTTCTGACATGGACCTCCAAGCCTATGAATATACTGAGCGTGCCACCCACAAGCTTAAATACCCCTAGTAGTATTTTATTCCCCACAAAGGGAGCCTCCCGCGACTCGAACTCGTGACCTCAAGGACAAATAGTCACTTTACAAATGGGCCGAGGAGGTCGCATATCAGGACTGGAGTGTTACCGGTGACACACTCAGTATATTCATGGGCTCAGGGGTCGCATGTCAGAACTGAGGTGTTATAAATATCATTTTGATACAAACATAAAAGCAAAGACTTCACTGTCTTTCTTCACAATCTTAAGTGTAATTGATTCCCCATAATCTCCTTGCTCTATGAATCCCAAAGTGATTACTCTCTCCTAGATAAAGGAATCCTCACTCCAAACAATTATTCTTTCTTGATCTAGAGGATGTCTCATCCTTAACCACAACTCTTTACTTGTAAAAAGAAAATTACAGCAACTTGTTGTATCAAGAACACCTTCTTGTGAAGATTACAACAACAATTGAACACTATGAAAAACTTCTATCTTTCTCTAATCAAATTGATAAGTTAAGATCAAAATGAATATTAAATCTAGAGAAGAATAAGAATCAATATGAGGAGCTTGCTTTTTTTTATTGAAGATTCTCAGAAGAGTTCCCTGCTTAGAGGAATGTAATTGTATGCAATTGAACATATTTTGTTTCAAAACTAGACTTAACTGATCTTGTGAGATCAATGAAGCCTTTTATAAACTATTTTCTTCACCAGATAATCAATTATTTGTTTGTTACAACCTCTTAATCGATTATAGAGACAGAAAAATCAATTAAATAAAACTCAAAAATATTTTCTAAAAATGTATTTGCTGCTTAATCGATTACTAATCAATGATCTGAGATTAAACTTAGAATTTTATATCAATCATCATATATAATGATTCTAATTCAATTCAAGGATATGACATGCATGGACCCTAAGAAACTCAACACAACATTATATATAAGACCTAGAAAGCATTAAAAACAACGTGTAAACTAAGATATAACCATAAGAGAATATTGGGCTTCTTCTTGTTTTTGCATGTCGTAGTAAGTGATATTGTAGGTTGTTATCTTCCTTAAAACAATGATATGAATCGACTTTAGTCTTGTCTGCAATTCGTTTTTCATGTGGCATGTGCTATTGATCAAGTCTCGCTGAATTATGGAACCCAATCATTGTACAAGAAATTTAACCCTTGGGCACTAATGAGGTAGATGAAGCAATAGGCACTAATGTAAACCTTCTTTGGGATGGTTCTTATTTCACGATCATTCTTGGATGGTGTATTAGCTTTAGCCAAGTTTGCTTGAACAATGGGGTAGGCTAGATAAGTTTTGACCGAGACAAGTATTGATTAAGGCTTGGTCGAGACAAATATATGATTTCGTCAAGTTTGTGCGTGATTTGGCCGAAACAAATAAAGTATAATTTAGGCAGCGGAAATAACTTGATTGGATAAAAGAAATGGAGAAGATATGAAGGTGATGGCGCCACAAACAAGTGAGTTGTTTGATAACCCAAGTGATAATCTCCACAAGGAAGGATCCTTGATAAGATTGATAATTCTTGGTTCAGTCAAGAATAGTTTTAGGAGCCCTTGCTCAACTAAAGGAAATCAATTCCAAAACAAAATTCAACTTGTTTTATTCATCATTCACGTGGCTACATTTATAGGGTGGCTAGCCATACTTGGCCTCCAAGCAAAGGAAAGAAATTAAACACATTAAAGCCTAATTCATGGTCATCCAACATTGGATACCATTGCACCTATGAACTTACACGAATACATGACTATGTCCATGTCATTACACGGCTAGGATACTTAGTGAAATCCTACACATACTTATTTGTCTACATTATTATATTAAAGACACAGATAATGAGTAGCGTAGGATTCTTCTTCAACTTCATTCTTCCTTGTATGAATCCACAACACAATTGTCTTCTATGAGAGGTAAAGAGCTTTGAATTCCCTAGACCATTGATCCCTCATAGTTATGAGGATTAATCTCATTAAGCACATGTCTATTTCATGACAAAACTCACCCATAAAGTCTTCCTTGTCTAGCATAATTTGTTGTCACATTTGATTCCTTTGTTGAATGGTTCTCCACGGCCAAGAATGATAGGAAATAAGCACCATGGATAGTTCATGACACATAGTTGTTCTTGACTTTCATTGGATTCCAAGTCAGGAAGAAATTTCCACAACATAGGCCATGGTTGGGTGCCAACAGCTAGCACAATGAAGTATAGTTCTCCAACGGCTTGGACAAGCCTATTAATAATCTTGACCACACTTTAAAACACGATAGAAATAACCCATCCTTCATGCCACCATTGATGATGGGAGTTAGACACTAATAAATAGTAACAATCAGAAATGTAAATTGTAACACTGAATTTTCTATGTATGTTTTATTAATTATTTGTTTTATTAACGATTAATCTTAAAAATTAATTGGTATTGATTTAGGCTAAACCATAGTTGAGTGTTAGTTTCATTTTGTGATGTTCTATTTTATGGTAAATTTTCGTAATTTTCTGTGACGAAAGGTTTTTGAGCTGCTGTTGGGCCCAAATTCAGCCTAATAACATGTTTTTGAGTTCCGTAACTCGGAATTGAATTCCTATTGCGCCATTGGCTTTAAAATATTATTTTGAGTCAAGATAGACATCAAGTTCGTCCGAAACATATTTCTAACTATTTTTCACTCCTAATTCTATGTTTCGAAGTTCTAACCGTAAACCGAAATCGAAGATTTTTATTATCCGATCGAATATTAGCTGACAATACTTGGCCATGGTTTAATAGAGAATGTTTCACCGAAAGGGTCACATCACTTTCATAAAAGAGGCTTGCTTGTTGAACAAGCAAAAATACATATCTTCTTACACAAAATCCCTAAAATCACTCACACATCTCTTACACAAACTACTTTTTGAAAAAGCATTGATTCCCCCCCCCCCNCCCTTCCTAACTCTTTTTATGTTCAAAACTCTAAATAGCTATTTTCTTGAACTTAGAAAGTTATTTTGAATCCATGAACTCTTTGTGTTCATGGGGCTGTTTTTAATGTTTAAAAACTTTGTATTTTGTTGGTTTTTGAACATGGTTAAAAGTGATGGTCGTATATCAAAGGAATCTTTAAGGAGTTTTCCTAACCATACAAAGTTTGGACTTTTCCACTTGTTTTTGGCTTGAAAATCCATAGCCTTGGACAAGTTTAGAATAATATATTTTTAATGTTGAAGTTTGATTTTGTTTCAAAGGGTATGGTTTTGTTATCATAGGAACCTTTGAAGTGTTTAATGATAAGTTGAAGGATCAAAACTTTCCTTAGAATTAGGTCAAAAATCATGGCCTATATGTGTTTAGGAAAAGTTTAGTTTCTAACTTTGAAATCCAAAATGTTTATGGATGAGTTTTGCGAAAAAGTGTTATTTAAAATATTATGAGTTAGAAGTTGGTTAGTGAATGACATTCTTTGACTTCCAAGTTCAAGTAATGATTTGGGATAAAAGATGACTTGTAAAAGTCTTGACTTTATAAACTTAAAGTGTTATGATGTAAAGGAGGGTTGATTTGTTATAAGATGAACATTGATAAGGTAAGCTTACTTTAAAGTGGTAAGTGTAACATAAGAAATGTTGATCTAAATGTTGTGTAAGTATGAGATCAACACTATCAAGAATGTGTTGAAATGACCATGGAAACCTATTATGCAAAATATGGAATCTACTTAAGATGACTTACTTTAAACTGGTAAGATCAACTTGGAAGATATGGATTTAAAACTATGGACTTGGATTAAGAAACTTACCTTAAAATGGTGAAATATGACTTAAAAAGTCTCCATGAAAATATAAATCTATGAGGTGATAAAAGTGTAAACTTTATTAAAAACTTATCTTGGAAAATGTTGGAAATCGGGAAAAAATATTTCGAGGATAAATGATGGTTCAAAAATATGAATCTTGGACCGGATGGATGAAAGTTGTTGAGTTCATAAATGGGTTAAAGTGTTAAACAATGTTTTTACTTTAGGGTTATCATGTAAAATTTGATTTGCAAATCACTAAATTGTTTTTGTGTGTTTAGTTTCGAAGTTTTCGAAGTTGGACGATCAACCCGCTCTCTCGTAAAGAAAATCAAGCACGCGACAACCTAAGGTGAGGGAGAATACATCGTGACGTAGTGGTGTCCAAATATGACAACCGGGTCTCCTACACTATCTCAAATGTTTGGAGTTATATTTGTGTATTAAGAAAACCCGTACTTAATCAAATATTTACGTGCATGGATTTTGTACGGATACTTTCTTAAGTTGTATGCTTAGGATAGCATAAAATATCAAGGATTGTGGTAGTTATCTATGAAGGAACACCACACGAGAAACTAAAATGCATAGGGATAAAAAACAGCGGAGAGTTTTGATCCGGTAGCTGTTGAAAGAAATATTTGAGGAGCTTTCCCATCTCAACAAATCGTTCCTTAGCAAGGTGCCAATTTGTTGAAAGGTTATTACTCTTCATTTTCGGTCTGTTCTTTTTATTTGATTAAGTAAGTGAACTCGATTTTATTCTTTGTTCGCCATCTCGGCTTTGTTGGGATAAATCCCAACCATGGTATAATGGTTTCAAGAATATTTCAGTTACAACTTACTTCTTAATAATCATGTGAATGAGTTATTCGTTCTTTGCCCCATCTCGGCTTTGTTAGAATAAATTCTAACGCCGATACAATGGTATCGAAACAATCCCTTATTACATAATTATTAAGTACCTTTGAATACCATCTCGGTTTTGTGGAATAAATTCCAACACCGGTTTACTGGTATTCTAATGTACAAAAGTGATGAATAGTCAGTTGTTAGAAACAAATAAATAAATAAAGAACAAAATAATAATAAATTTACGTGACCTTTATTTATTTACTCCCTTTCGGGGTCATTTAATTAACAAACCAAATTTCTTCCTTAAGGAAGGTTGGTATTAAAGAATAAATAAGTTGTAGAAAGTAAATAACAATAAATAAAAGTTAGTAAGTTAGTTTCATCACTTTTGTATATTAAAAGGTGTTTTCAACAAATAAATTTATTGATAACACTTTACTATTTTACAATTTACACCTCTTTCAAGATTCAATTGTAGTATAGTATAGAGTTATGTCGAACCACAAGGAATTGCCTAATAA
>NC_032018.1:8118374-8125812 GCF_001865875.1 Lupinus angustifolius
CCACAAGAGACTAGGTTGTCACACCCTAATCTTGGCTACTCTAATATTGAAGTAGTAAGGAATATAAGATCTTAAGAAAAGTATGCTTAACTTGGAAAATAAACTAAGTAGTACAACTACTTCTTAGTTTATTTGTTAAGTGTTTGAGACAAGTAATTTTATGACTTGAAATCAATTTTTAGGTGATCAATCTAAAAAGAGCATTAATAATTTCTCAAACAAGTAAAATGAATCAAAGCACCAACTTGAATGATTAAAATTCAAACTTTTAGAATATAAGAAGAAGTAGAAGTTACATAACCGTATTCAAAAGAAAATGTTAGGAGCATGAGCTATCCATCCAAGGATTTAATGGTTTTGAGTTCCAAATGAGAGTACAAAATTGATTTTTGCATCTCATTTGCCTTCTTCTTTTCTCCTATTGAAATAAAGCTCCTAAAAACTAAGAACAAGAAGAGAGAACTTCAGAGAAGAATTTCTAGTGAAAATGTGAGAGATATGTGAATTTGATGTCTTTTTGCTCGAATGGAATGTGCCCTATTTATATAAATTCTTCTGGACCGCTGAGCTGCTTGTCAACCCCGTTAAGCAGCTGACCAAACCCTTCAACATGGGTTTGGTCCCTTGATCAAGTAGCTTTGTCACCTCCTTATGCTTGACTCATCAAAGCTAGTTGTGAGCTATGAAACCAGCTATTGTGAGCTACTCTGAAAAGCCTATGGTGGGCTACTTGAGGTGAGGTCATGGGTGACTTCATGTTTTGCTTGATGGTTAAGTCAAGTATGGGTGCACACCGCTCAACGCACCTGTTTCACCGTTAAGCTGCTTGTTCAACAGCTTTGACCGTGTTGACACGGACGTGGCCTGATGCTTGCTGATCTAGTCAGGAGTTTGGTTCTCCGCTAAACTACTTGGTTGGACCGCTAAGCTGGTTTTTCAGCAGCTTGGGCATGTGCCAAGCTTGTGTTTGACCGTGTCAAGCTGAGTTCTGTCTGTGCCAGGACTAGTCTGGTGCTAGGCTGAGCGGCCAAGCAGTCCGCTCAGCTGCTTGCTTGAGCAGCTTGGTCCAGGTCAGGCTAGTGTCCAGGTCAGCTTAGCGGGGCTTGGTCCACACTTAGCTGCCTGGTTGAGCATCTTAGTTTTTGATATCTATTTCTTTTTTACCATGAGTCTTTTTTCTCCTTCTTTCTCCTTTCTAAATCTTACAAAATACAATTCAAAGAAATACACACACAAATATACAAGATTGTGATATTTTATACAAAAAGTATTGTTTTAAGTTGGTTTTTCTCAATTATGCTTAAGATAAGTGCCATAAAAGTGTATGAAATTTAGGTATGTTTGACACTTATCAGTTTCCCCCAACTGAAAACTTCTTTTGTGCTCAAACAAAAGGTGAAAATTATCTGAAATCAATTTTGGCTAAAAATAATAATGATGATCAACATGATTTCAAATGTATAAGCATGTCAAAAATAGATTTCAATGAGATTTTTCATGTTTTTGTAAATTTTGACTCATAATACTTCAAACAAGAAATTAATGCTTTTGCTTATAAAAAATGTGTAACAATTTACATAAGAAAATATTTTTCTAACCAAAAAGTGTTTCTTTGCACACAAGTTCAAAGTTGGAACTTTTGAAGGGTAAGTGTTTCACTCAAATTTTCAAGCATTTGTTTGTAGTAATTTGAACTTGTTTTTCATCTCACCTATTCTCTTAAATTGCATAATTAATCAAAGATTACTAAGGTCTTCATTTTGGTTGTAATGAGGCTTGGTTTGGATAATGGTTTTTCTAGATTTTCAAGGCTAAGTTTAAAAGAGAGCATTTTTTGAAAATTTTCTAAAGGGAATACTTTACTCTTTTTTTTCCAATATTTCTCCCAACCTCTTTAACTTTTTGAACCTTGGCTTCTATTTTTCTCAATCTCTTTTTGTTTTCTTTTCATTTGTAAAGATTGAGTTTTTCTTTTCTTTTGAGAAGCAAAGTCCACCAATTTTCCCCCCAACTTAATCCTTTCAAACTATTCTTTAAAATTTAATGCTCTCTTAGAACATTTTTCAATTCGGTTTCATGGGATAGTTTGAAAAATTTTATTTCATTTGTTTTGTCTCAAAGGGGCTTTACAAAGGGTGTTCCTAATTTGGCTTGGACTTTTTGGCCTTTGGTTCAACTAATCAAAGAACATGCCTTGATCATTTCTTATCATTTTTATGCAATTAAGAGATTTAAAGACTCAAACAAGTTTAATTAGACAAATCAAATGTTGATTCTCACTTTGTTTATCTCATGTGTTTGGCTTACTTCCTCACTTAGTTTGCATTCACATGTTTTAAAAAATGTTTGCAAATATATTGTTACATAAAATTGAATATTCAATTTGCAAAAATTTCAAGTTATGCCATTATGTGACTTTTTTCACAAAAATTTAGCATACATCTCATTTTGCTCAATCAAAGCTTAATTTAAAGTATGCTTAAAATTTTCTAATCATGTGATCATGTTTTAAAAAGTTTGTTTTTTGTTTAGCCATTTTGATTTTGATTTTGAACTTTTTTTGAGTTTTTTGAACAAACAAATTTACTTTTTACATTTTCACACAATCTAAACAAGAAAAAAAAATTAATTTACATCAAGTCCTTGTCCCCCCTTTTTAAATGAAGGCTTGTCCTCAAGACTTAAAAATTTGTTTGGGATTTAATTGATGTGATTTAAAAATTGCTTAGTTTTCGACATAAAAATAAAAATACTAACAAAAGACAATCTATTGAACTTCAACTTAATCATAACATAGATTTAAAGCATAATAGAAAATGACATAAAGAAACATAATATGGAAACTGAAATGTTTAGGGAAAGAGAAAACCGGAGAAGCTTTTCTATTCTTCATCATCTTCCTTCTCTTCTTCTTCACTTGTGTCTTGGGACCTCCCCTCGGGCCACTTGGTTTTTGCCACAAATTCTTCATAACATCCTCCCTTGAAATTGTGTTTCTTCCCAAAAATGCTATGCAAACTCTTATAAATGCCCTTAAGCCCATGGTAGCATGCCTTTTGTTGCAAGTTTTGCATTTGTTGTTCCCTCATTATGGCATCTACTTTAGAACTCATGGTCCTTCCATAGCCACTTGGTTGCTTTGAGCTTAAAATAGCATCTGAGATTACTGCAACAATATCTATGGAGTCTTCATCATAAATGGAGCTAATTAGTTTTGCTTTAGGAAGAGGGATATCCGAAACATGTGAGGAAGGCCATATGTTGGAGAGTATGAAGCTTGCTCATATTTGAGTTTGTTGAGTCATACAAAATTTGAAAATGGGCCCATACATGTCGGGCTCCAAATCTTCTAAACATAAACTTTTCCTCACATATTCTTCTTCATGAGTTTCTTCTTCACCCATGTAGGATGCTTTGAGCTTCATTTAGTAGTCACATAAGTCATGCTCTTCACTTGGTGGATTCCATGGGTTACCCAAGTACTCATTGATTACATGCTTGTTGTAGAAAAACTTGAGTCTCATTCACCCAAGTGTAACGATTTCTCCTTGCCTCACTTGATGTGATTGAGTTGGCAAAAAATTGTATGACAATATCCAAAGAAAACATTTTCTTTGGTTCAACAATTTTTTGCCAACCATGTTTTTCCACCATAAAAATAAAACCTCCAAAGTCATCCTCACTCAAGTTGATAATTTTTTCTAAAATAATGACATTCTTGAGTGTGATTTCTTTGAATTTTTCCTTAGCATCATTGGAGACAAATTTGGAGTTTTTGTCCTCCCTTGCAGCTTCATTTTCTCTCCTTAATGAACTCCTGAAATTCCTAAGAAAAGTCCACAATACACAAAGAAAACCTCCAAAAAAGTTAGAACATAAAAATGTGCATGAGTATATATGTTTTTCATGAATTAAACCTCTTACACATTTTATTTGAAGAAGATTAAATAACAATAAAAGAGATTTACAAAAGAAAATAAATAAGAAGGAAAACTTACATGATGAAGGCAAAAAGAAAACTTTGAATGTTGAGAGAAATTTTTGTGTGTTTAAGATGAGTTTGCAAAATTTGCCTTGATGCTTCGTGATTCAAGAATGGGTGTTTATATAGGGGTTGGAAGTCCCTGGTGAAGGTCTTTGGTCAAGGAATTTTGGTCAAAAATTTAAGAAAAACTCCTATTTTGTGAAATTTTTGGTTCCAAGGCACATAGCCTGGCAGACCTGCGCTGAGCGCGTGGTCCCCCACGCTGAGCGGTGGGTCAGTGGTCCAGGCTTGACCGAGTAATGAGCCTTGACCAATAGTGTGACTATGTTTTGGGCCCATTTTGATTTTTCAGTTTTGTGTATTTAGCCCATTAACATTTTTTTGAAAAAAAAACTTTTCTCTTGTAAAAAAATTTATTTTCCGAATTTTGATCCCAAAAAAAAATTCTTTTAACAAACAAGGAGAAAAAAGTTAATACTTACAAACAAAAACAAAATATAGAATAAGGATAAAGTGTAGAAAAATGAAATAACATCTTATATATCAAAACATACTGGGTTGCCTCCCAGCAAGCGCTTCTTTAATGTCATTAGCTTGACATCAGTTACCAAATTTTTTTTGTTTATTCCTTCTAATGCCCTGATGGTCCGGATTCACCCTTCAGGATTGCATGATCATGTCTCTAGGGTTCACTTCTGTGTTAGCTGAATATGTTGATTTTTTATTTTTAGCTAATTGCTTGGGCAGATGCCCAATTTGTATCTCCATATTCCTTAGAAAAGCATCAGTATTTTTCTGATTCGACATGGTCATTTTCATAAACTGGTTCAAAGTATCATACAGTTTGATGCTTTTATCCCGAGTTGGATGCTGAAACTGATTATTCCGGGGGTAGAAGATTTGTTTCTAACAAAGATCTTGCCTCAAAGGTTGATTTTTTTGAAATTGATTATTACCCCCTTGAGGGTAATTACTTTGAAAATTTTGCCTTGGAGGATTCCCAACAAAATGCACTTCCTCATTCTGGCAGGTATTGGCATCATGATTCTCATTGCAATTATCACACCTATAAATCTGCTTCTTTGAGGTTTCCCGTAACTATTTTGGTAAATCATTGAGTTTTTGGGTCACCTCTTCTAGTTGTTGTTGAAGCAATTTATGTTGGGCCAAAACTGCATCAGCTGAGTTCAATTCAAGCATTCCACCTTGCCTAGGTGATGGCCTTCGTTGGTGTTGACTTTTCTAATCGTTTAATGCCATGGATTCGATAATGTCAATTGCTTCATGCAGAGGTTTGGCCATTAATTGTCCGCCTGCAGTTGCATTTAAGATCCATTTATGTTGCTGCTGAAGTCCATTGACAAAGATATGAATCTGGGTTTGAACGTCGAACTCATGGTTTGGGCATTTTCTGAGCATAGATTTGAATCTATCCCATGACTCTCCTTAGAAGGCTGGATGAAGGTGGAGATCGCAGTTTTCAAGTACATAAATTTTCCTTGCGGAAAATATCTTAACATAAAGTTTTCTTCGACCAAATTCCAGTTGTTTTCAATATGTTGTGGGAGATCGAGGAACCACTCTTTGGCTTTTCCGATTAGTGTTAACGGAAATAGCCTTAGAAAGATGGTCTCCTCCTTAGACTCGGAGATCCCAGCAGTACCAACCAACTCATAAAATTTGTTGAGATGGTTGTATGGATCTTCGTGATCTAATCCAGCAAAAGGGTTGGCGTAAATGAGTTTTACTAACCCCGTTTTCATTTATGTTGGCCTTTAAGAGCCAGAAGGTCTCCCGATTCTTATCATATTCCTAGGGTTGAAGCTGACAAATCCTCCTATGTTGTTCTGATTTTCTGCCCTGGATTCATGATTGTCTGCCATTTCTGTTCTGTTTTCTTGGATAATAGTTCTTGCTTTACGTGCCTTCTTTTGTGTTTTTTTCTGTTTTTTGAGTGTTTTCTCTATTTCAGGATCAAGAGAAAATTCAAGTTGTTTATTCCTGTTCATACACAGAAAAAAGTTCTTCTGTCTATTTTCTAAGAAGAGTTAGTAGATAAATCATATACATATTTAATAATTCACACTTATGTACAAAGTCAAAAATAATTTGTACAAAAGCAAAAATAATTTTATGCACAATTATTTGATAAATGACATATAAATATGAAATATTCTATTATTTAAGCAATTCCCCAGCAACGACGCCAATCTGTTGAAAGAAAAATTTGAGGAGCTTTCCCCTCTCAACAAATCGTTCCTTAGCAAAGTGCCAATTTGTCGATTTTATTCTTTGTTCGCCATCTTGGCTTTGTTGGGATAAATTCCAACGTCGATATAATGGTTTCCAGAATATTCCAGTTACAACTTACTTCTTAATAATCATGTGAATGAGTTATTCCTTCTTTGCCCCATCTCGGCTTTGTTAGAATAAATTCTAACGCCACTATAATGGTATCGAAGCAATCCCTTATTACATAATTATTAAGTACATTTGAATACCATCTCGGTTTTGTGGAATAAATTCCAACACCGGTTTACTGCTATTCTAATGTACAAAAGTGATGAATAGTTAGTTGTTAGAAACAAATAAATAAATAACGAACAAAAGAATAATAAATTTAAGTGACTTTTATTTATTTACTCCCTTTCGGGTTCATTTTATTAACAAACCAAACTTCTTCCTTAAGGAAGGTTGGTATTAAAGAATAAATAAATTGCAGAAAGTGAATAACAATAAATAAAAGTTAGTAAGTTAGTTTCATCACTTTTGTATATTAAAAGGCGTTTTCAACAAATAAATTTATCGATAACACTTTACTATTTTACAATTTACACCTCTTTCAAGATTCAATTCTAGTATAGTATAGGGTTATGTCAAACCACAAGGAATTGCCTCATAGAATGAATCATATGAATATGTCAATGCACAAATAATGAGTTAAACATATTTTGGTTTTGTTGAATTGAATTGCATATGAGCAATTAACAAGAAACATAAACTAAATATTAACAAATTCTTGAGGGGACAAGATCATTTTGAATAAGGAAAATATTTCTCAATTTCTTATGAATTTGAACTACATAGACAAGTTCTTATGTTTTACTTTGATTAACTCCAAACACCAAGTTCTAAAATCCTCCTTTTAGTGTATGTCCTAAAATGGTAGAATGATAATCATTTATATTTATTATTAAAAAATATTACATCCACAACAGACTAGGTTGTCACACCCTAATCTTGGCAACTCTAATATTAAAGTACTAATAAATATAAGATCTTAAGAAAAGTATGCTTAACTTGGCAAATAAACTAAGTAGTACAACTACTTCTTAGTTTATCTGTTAAGTGTTTGAGACAAGTAATTTTATGACTTGAAATCAATTTTTAGGTGATCAATCTAAAAAGAGCATTAATAATTTCTCAAACAAGTAAAATTAATCAAAGTACCAA
>NC_032018.1:8125912-8139064 GCF_001865875.1 Lupinus angustifolius
AGTAGAAATACATAACCATATTCAAAAGAAATTGTTAGGAGCATGAGCTAGCCATCCAAGGATTAGATGCTTTGAGTTCCAAATGAGATTACAAAATTGATTTTTGCATCTCATTTTGCTTCCCCTTTTCTCCTCTTGAATTCTAAACTAAAATTACAAACTTACTTGAAATAAAGCTCCTAAAAACTAAGAACAAGAAGAGAGAACTATAGAGAAGAATTTCTAGTGAAAATGTGAGAGATATGTGAATTTGATGCCTCTTTGCTCGAATGGAATGTGCCCTATTTATAGAAATTATTCTGGACCACTGAGTTGCTTGTCAACCCCGCTAAGCAGCTGACCAAACCCTTCAGCATGGGTTTGGTCCCTTGATCAAGTAGCTTTTTCGCCTCCATATGCTTGACTCATCAAAGCTAGTTGTGAGCTATGAAGCCATCTATTGTGAGCTACTCTGAAAAGCCTATGTTGGGATACTTGAGGTGAGGTCATTGGTGACTTAATGGTTTGCTTGATGGCTAAGTCAAGTCTGGGTGCACACCGCTTAGCACACCTATTGCACCGCTTCGCTGCTTGTTCAGCAGCTTTGACCGTGCTGATTGGGACGTGGCCTGGTGCTTGCTGATCTGGTTAGGAGTCTGGTTCTCCGCTAAGCTTCTTGGTTAGATCGTTAAGCTGCTTGTTCAACAACTTGGGCATGTGCCAAGCTTGTGTCTGACCGTGTCAAGGTGAGTTCTGACCGTGCCAGGACTAGTCTGGTGTTAGGCTAAGCGGCGAAGCAGGTTCGCTCAGTTGCTTGCTTGAGTAGCTTGGTCTAAGTCAAGCTAGTGTCCAGGTCAGCTTAGCGGGGCTTGGTCCATGCTTAGCTACCTCGTTGAGCACCTTGGTTTTTGACTTCTTTTTCTTTTTGACCATGAGTTTTTTTTCTCTTCTTTTCTTCTTTCTAAATCCTACAAAATACAATTCAAAGAAACACACACACAAATATACAAGATTGTGATATTTTATACAAAAAGTATTGTTTTAAGTTGGTTTTTCTCAATTATGCTTAAGATAAGTGCCATAAAAGTGTATGAAATTTAGGTATGTTTGGCACTTATCAGTAGCCCAAAAAGGCGAGGAAAATAGTCATGGTAACTAGACCATCTCGCTCGGGCGAGCTAGCCTCGCCTAGGCGAGGGAGAAGCAGAGGAGAATGGTCCCAATTGGCGCTTGGGTGAGCAACCCCTCGCTTGGGTGAGCCAGCCTCGCTTGGGCAAGCTTTTCTCATCTGAGCGAGGGCCAGACAACTTGTTTTTGGCATTTTTGGCACCTGGGCGAGGACAATACAAGTATTTTGACAAAATTTTGATGGATTTGTCGCTTGAGCGTCAGTCCCTCGCTTGGGCGAGAATCATGAAGAGAATTGAGTTTGTTTTGATGAGTTCGTCACTTGAGCGATAGTCATTCGCTTCAGCGTGAGACATGCTATATTTTTTACTATTTATGATTGTTTGATTGCTTAGGCAATAGCCCTAGATTGGGTGTGAAGTGTATTTACACTTGGGAAAGACCGTGACCCAGAAGATTGAGTCCGGAGCCCAAAATCAACAAACTTATACAAATACCTTTGTTCTTGCGCCTATTTAGGGCCAGGTTTCCGACTGTGATATCGTGATTAGGGCAATGCCCAAAAAGGATTACATGATACCATGTAGTGAGGTCGTCTGACCGTAAGAGGCCTGGACAGATTGTCGTCCAGGATATTCGGTGATGGTTCGTAGTGGTAAGGATGTTATTCCTCTATCACGTGATGATGTAAGATCGGGTTCCACAAGAAGCATTCCTTTGGGAGATGTCTTAGCATGAGCTGATCATATAAAAGAATGATTAAAATATTTAATTGGCTAACATCGGTTAGTGTGCATACTTATTATGGAAAATGAAGTAGTGGAGAGGAAATTTACGGGAGATGTTGAGAAGGATGGCGATGGCGGTGATTCGTCAACAAAGTCTTGAGGGTGAATCTAGGTTAGACGAGTCCCTTGTATTCCTAGATGAGGTATTATGTTGGATCGGACAGTTCTCACAATGCAAACTAGACGATCTCAGACAACCCATCTTTACAATCCGAATCAATGAGAGAGATGCCCAGAAAGTGTTTGATACGATATCGTCCTAAAATGGACAGTTCATTGGAACAGATCAATCATATATCTTTACGAGGAATAGTTTGGTGCTTTCAAATCGGCTTGTTATGGGACCTGTACTCTCGGTTATTTCTGAATAGTTTATTGGGAGGATATTGGTGCAAGGACGAATGAAATAAACATAGCATTCATACATTGAGCTCGTGGATATTAATCCACATGGTTTGAGTTATAATGTCATTCATCATTTGCATTTATGTATGTGATATATATTGTGTATGTTATACATGTCTGTCTGGATGTAATATTCTATGTAATTACACGTTGTCAATGATTAATATTCATTAGATGTCTTACTCCCTCTTCTTTCTAATTGTCTTCTATTCGCATTTTGTTCAGATGGATTGTTCTGCCAGGATTTGGAGTTACCACTTTTCGATGTCCCAGGAGGGGGCATGGAGGATTGAGGGTAACCGTTATACCTACATATGCCCTTATGCCCTAGAGCTAGAGATGGTATGTGATGGGTATTCCATGCACTTTCCCTACCATCACAAGGAGCTGGAGGATTTCTTTACCCTGCCACCACGAAGGCCGACACCTGCTATGCTGTTGACTCAGTCTGTGACTCATCAGGGACCAGATGCTGCAAGCCCTTCTAGGATGCGACAGACTTGGAGTGACGCGATCGGTTCCCAGTATGGAGGAGAACAGCCCGACGGACGATGCCAGACCTCCAGGCGGATGCAAGGGTGATGACTCCGTCGCAACATTTGTCCTATGTTGGTGAGGAGGAGATGGCGGCGGAGGAAGAAGAGCCTACAGATGAAGAGGATGACTTCGTGGAGTTGATCAACATCGAGGACTCTATTGAGGTTGTCAACCTCTCCTACGACTCTGAGATGGAGGAGGACGCAGGCGAGTATTCCAGTACACCCATAGACGTTGGGGCTAGCCGCTAGGAGCTATTTCCATTTCTATTTTGATTTTTTTATTAGGGTACATGTGTAGGGTATTTATTTTGCGAGTAGTTTTATTTGGGCAACGATTAGGATTCCGCATTGTACTTTGTACCAACATTTTATGATATTCTAATGAAGTATGATTCAAAGTTATATTGAGTTCTTTTTTATTACCATTAGCTAATTGTTTTTTATTTTCCGTATTGTATGTTACTTAAAGTGATGTTCCAAAAAGGAAACGAGTATAAGGAAACAAATTTTATATGGCTTCATTACTAAAAAAAACATTTACCCATGTTTGAGCTAGATTTTTGGAGTAACTTTCGAGTCGTTACATAAATGGTTGCCAAAAATGCCCACGGGCCCCACTTACTTTATTGAACTCAAAGTTTCCAATTAATGGTCTATCCAAGGTGTCATGCCCAGCTGACCAAGTCATGCGCCCAACGCTTTGTTTAGTGTGCCTGCGCACCATGATGCACATGGTCCTGGTTTGGTCCTATGTGTCGGTTAGAATGATCATGTGCCCAACACCTGGTTTGGTCCTGTGTCTCGGTCAGAATGACCCTGCGCCCAACTTGGTGCTCATGTGTCTCAGTCAGGTGTGTCTCCATGCTCAACGTCCTTGTGCATGCGCCCAGCTCCCTAGTGCATTTGTTCAGGCCAAATGGCTCTACGCTTGGTTGGCTTGATCCAGTTCTTGGCACGGTCTAGTGCCTGCTTGGCTTGGTCAGCTTCTTGGCCAAGGTCAGATTTTTGGCTCATGCCCAACATGAGGCAATTTATGGACTCCTCCCAAGAAAATCGGGTAACCCCTCTTAGGTCACGTCATCCCCTCCTTCTTGAAGAGAATTTAACCTCAAATTCAAGTGGCCATATCCTCTCGTATCAAAAGAAATCTTATTTATTCTTTCACTCCAACTCTTAACATATTCATCTTGGATCATCCTTTTGACAAATATATTGTTCAATGGTAAAAAATGTGTAATTTGAGAATACCCATTTTTCACATCAAAGTTGAATCTCCAATGTAGCTTGTCTCCACATGTTGACCAGTATGAAGAACACTAAGGATTTCACTGGGAATCATTTTACCAACTCCCTGCAAAAATTGTTCAACAAAATTTGATAAACAACTTTCATTAGTTTGGTTAGTAATAACAAAATATCCCACAAGAGGGTAGGAATAAGGGATGTCTTGTAACCATGGTATTCTTAACCTCACCTTGAATTTCACTCATAGTTTTTTCACTCAAACGGTGTTCCTCACTCACAAGTGTTTCACTTAAATCTCTCTTTCTCACAAGTGTTTCATTCATGATTTCAGGTTCTCGTTTTCTTTTTGTGGATACATTTTGTAATACCCTTTTGAACTCCCTTGGGAAGACTATTAACTCAAACTTTGTTTGGATTGGCTTGGGTTGACTTGATAATTTATTGTGATTGGCTTGTTGATAGGCGTTTGGAGCATATCTACTTCTCATCACATCCTTCAATTTCTCCCAAGTACCAATTGGTTTGGCACTACATCTACTCCTATCTTTTTGGACTTGATTCCACCAACTTAAGGCACATTCTTTAAATTCTGAAGTAGCCACCATAATTTTTTTTTCTCTTCATTGTAAAAATTACAATTGAAGATATTTTCCATTTTCATTTCCTACTTCAAATAGGCTTCAGGATCATCTTTGTCAATAGAGTTTGGAACCTTTATTTTGGCTACTTTTATAGCAAGTTTTCTATCCATCTCTAGCCTCATTTGTTCCATTTGCTTTTGGAAGACTTGGACTTGGATTGTAAACATGGCATACAATGTGGATGTGCTTGACAATTTTGCACTTGACACTTTTGACTCAAATGTTTTGATACTATTTGATTTTTGACTCATCTTTGACACTCTGTTTGGACAATTTTTTTTGGATAGACACTTTTGGACTCTTTTTGGACAATTTTGGGTTGAAACTGGTTTGACAATATGGTTTGACACGTTTTGGTGTTGGTTTGGTACTTTTTGGTTTTGGTTTGACACTTTTGTGTTTTGGATTGACACTTTTAGGCTTACAAAGAAAATAAAAGTAAAGACACAACTCACGAAGGACTTGATACCAACTAAACCACAAGTGGTTTAGACACCAAACAAGAAGTGGCTCTAATACCATCTAATGTGAACCTCCTTTGGGGTGGTTCTCATTTCACGATCGTTCTTGGATGGTGTATTAGCTTTAGCCAAGTTTGCTTGAACCTTGGGCTAGGCTAGACAAGTTTTGGCCGAGATAAGTGTTGATTAAGGCTTGGCCGAGACAAATATATGATTTCATCAAGTTTGTGTGTGATTTGGCCAAAACTAATAGAGTATAATTTAGGTAGCATAAATAACTTGATTGGATAAAAGAAATGGAGAAGATATGAAGATGATGGCGCTGCAAAAAAGTGAATTGTTTGATAAGCCAAGTGATAATCGCCACAAGGAAGAATCCTTGATATGATTGATAATTCTTGGTTCTGCCAAGAATGGTTTTAGGAGCCCTTGCTCAAATAAAGGAAATCAATTCCAAACCAAAATTCAACTTGTTTTATTCATCATTCATGTGGCAATATTTATAGGATGGCTTGCCATACTTGGCCTTGAAGCAAAGGAAATAAATTAAACACATTAAAGCCTAATTCATAGTCATCCAACATTGGATACTATTGCATCTATGATCTTACACAAATACATGGCTATGTTCATGTCATTACACAGCTAGGAGGGTAATTAGTGAAATCTTACACATACTTATTTATCTACATTATTACATTAAAGACACAAATAATGAGAAGCATAGGATTCTTCTTCAACTTGATTCTTCGTTGTATAACTCCACGACACAATTGTCTTATATGAAAGGTAAAGTGCTTTGAATTCCCTAGATCATTTAATCCTCATGGTTATGAGGATAAATCTCATTAAGCACATGTCCATTTCATGACATAACTCACCCGTAAAGTCTTCCTTGTCTAGCATAATTTGTTGTCACATTGGATTCCTTTGTGGAATGGTTCTCCATGGACAAGAATTATAGGAAGTAAGCATCATGGCTTGTTCATGACACATAGTTGTTCTTAACTTGCATTGGATTCCAAGTTAGGAAGAAATATCCACGACATAGGCCATGGTTGGGTGCCAACAACTAGCACATTGAAGTATAGTTCTCCAACGGCTTCGACAAGCCTATTAATAATCATGATCAGACTTTAAAACACGGTAGCAATAACGCATCCTTCATGCCTCCATTGATGATGGGAGTTACACATTAAAGACATTTTGACCCATGCAATTATTTGGCTCATTATTTGAATTTGAAGTAAATAATAAGCTAATAAATAATAATAATGAGAACTATAAATGGGTGCCAAAAATGCCCACGACCCCACTTACTTTATTGAGCACAAAGTTGCCAATTAATGGACCAGCCCATCTATCATGCCAAGTTGACCAGGTCATGCGCCCAACGCTTGGTTTGGTGCACCAGTGCACCATGATGCACATGGGTCTCGGTCAGAATGACCATGGGCCCAATGCCTGGTTTGGTCCTGTGTCTCGGTCAGAATGACCCTGCGCCCAACTTGGTGCCCATGTGTCTCGATCAAGCTTGTCTCCACGCCTAGTGTCTTGGTGCATGCGCCCAGCATCCTGGTGCATCTGTCTAGGCCAAATGGCCTTGTGCCTGGTTGGCTCGGTCAGATTCTTGGCCTGGCCTAGTGCCTACTTGGCTTGGTCAGCTTCTTGGCCAAGGTCAAACTTTTGGCTCATGCCCAACATGAGGCAATTTATGGACTCCACCCAAGAAAATTAGGCACCCTCCTTTGGGTCACATCAGGCACTAACGTTTACCTCAATTCTAAAGTATTTGGAGACATGGGGTCTTTAAAGCTAGAGCTATAGAGACCATCGAGAATGTCTAAGCTTACTATGAGGAGCAGGTGGAGATTGATCAGAAGGTCTTTGAGGAGTAACTTAAGAATATGGAGACTCAAGTTTTCTCAACTAGAGAGCAGGTTTCTGAGATTTATATAGCTCGTGTGTCCACTAAGCGGGAAGTGGTAGGTCGGTAAGATGAAAACTAGAGGTTGAGAGAAGAATTGCTTCAAATGGATGAGAACCTACAACTTTATTAGGCCCGAGATATCTAGGCGGAGTAAGATCTTGCTTCTAGGTAAGAGAAGTTGGTCGATGCCACCATGGAAGTTGGAAAACTATGACACACTTGGAAGTTGGAAAACTATGACACACTTGGAAGTTATAGTTAGAGAACTAGAGGATGCCTAGACGAAGTTGGAGGTTGTAACTAGAGATTTGGGAATGCTCTGACCCATTTGGACATTGTGTCAGCTAATAAGCTATAATATGTTGGAGTGACGAAGGATGGTGCCTTGGATACCTAGGAGAATGCTTTGTAGTAGTTTCAATGTGCTTAGCATGGTATGGATCTTTCATGGATGGTCATCGATCTTTAAGTGAGGAATTAACATCATTTTAGAGAACAGGATGATGGAAGTATTCTACCGATCCCGAACCCGGGTAGTGGGGTATAGTATAGTTTTGGGATATTAGTTGGGTGGGCATGTACTGAAGATTTTCTAAACCTAATTAATATCAACAAAATCACATTTTTCCCATTTGTTTGTTCTTCTTGCTTGCGAATAACTTAGAGGTTGATTGAATTTTAATAAAAACAATGAATAAACCACAATAGGATCTTAAGCTAGAAAAGAAAAACAATAAGTACCCCCACAAATATAGTAAGATAAGAAATCATTATTGTTTGTTTTAGTTATATTGAAGTTGGGAGAGAAATTCAAATGTTTGGGAAAGTGATATAAATTAAATAGGTTATAAAAATGTGGATTATGAACCATCAATTCATCTTTGTGTACAGGAAAAGCAAGAACTTCACAAGAAAAGGGTGAAGAAAGATAAATGGTCGTGTGTTAAGAAAGTAAAAAGGTGGACCTTTGTAGTTGAATTAAAAAAAGGGTTGAGGGTGACACAGTCGGATACAAAAAAGAAATATTAATATTATATTGTATTTGCTCTATTAACCTTTTAGAATTTAAAAACCATACTTTTGGAAGCCTAGTAACAATAAAATCTTATTAAGACCTGAGTGGCTCATGTTGAATATTTAGTAATCATGGTTGTTGAGACAATACATAAATTTATTTGGGGTCAATTCATTGCATAGAAAGACAACAACACACGCTTTATGAGAGAGTGGGATAAACAATGGTTAAGAGAACTTGTTTCTTGATTAACTAACAATAGATTGTTTGTTTACAAATTCTCATTATAATAATGCAATTGAATCATTGTGAATTTAATTTAATTCCAATAACTTTGAAACTTTATCTTGGACTTTAGTTTGAGCACAAACAAAGTTCTAAGTTTGGGAGAGTTGATAAGTGTAAATTTTATGCATTTTTGGATATCATTTGCTATTATTTTTTTACTCCAATTGATTACATTTGAAGTTAATTGACTCAATTTATAAGTATAATTTATTTATGTGTGCAATTATCAATATCTCATAGTTAATTTTTACTTTTAGGTATATTTTAGAAGGAAAAATAAGAATTCAAACCAGTGCACTCTAAGAAATATTGAGATGTTACATTCCCTAATAGTTGGATCAAAACAATTTGTGGATATGTTGTTACCAACATATGGAACTTCAATATGAACAATTAGATCGGTGAAATATTCAAAATAGAACTTGTTGAGCGAACTACTACTTGTTGAGCGAGACCGAGAAATGATGTTCGTACTTTAAAAGGTAAAAGACATGATTTTTTAATCTGAACCTTTCCCTCTTTCTTCATTTTCAATTTCTTATGATTGGGCTTAGGCTTGTAGTTTTAGGGATTTTGCAACCCATTGGAGAGGAAGACATGATCATTGAAGGCATTGCAATCTTATGGAGGTCACCTTGGTACTCTTCAATGGAGGATCTTCATCTTTTCATTTCTATTGTTTTTGTTGCCAAGGAAATGAGTAACTAACTCCTCTCTGGTTGAATTAGATCTAACTACTCACTTTGATGAGTCTATTTTGATCTTATTTCAATATATTCATGTTTATGCAATGATTTTGTGGTTTATTCTTGTTCTTAGTACTTGTTTTAGATTGATAACCTAAATCATGATTTTAGATGTTGAATGTGTTGGTATAAATTGCATGATTATGTATGAACTAGTATATATCAGGTCTAATTTTTAGGAATATAGTTAGATTGATAAGTCAATATAACATCCACACTTATTAAAATTTACTTTGTTAATCACTCAAGGAAATGATGGTTAGAGAAATAACTTGTTGATATTCTTATTAGGATACTAATGATATTAGATGTAAATGATGTTGAGGAAATCAAAGTTCAGATGGTTTGATGTGTTAAATAATTCAAATATTAAAAGGTTATTATCACATTTCATATTTGATTAGTCTCTGATTATTTAGTAACAAAATCAAAACCATTTTTTGATAAACTCCTTAGCTTAAGACCATAAATACTATCAAATAACTTAATATGCTCAAGTTCTTGCAAATATAATCTCTTTAAACTTGTTTGCAACGACCCAATTGAATATTGTCTTTGATCAATTTGCTAGTTAGCATTATGGTGTTGAAAATGCTCCTTAGGAGGATATTAATTACCCCAATTATGCATATTTACTTTGAAGTACTCGATTCGAGTTTTGTCTAATTTTATGTCCCCGTTTTCTAAGTTGGCTTGATTTTTGTACGCTGGCCAGATGGGTAGGCATTAACTCTGGTAAGATTTTAGAACAGGTGGAGTTTTGTGCGGTATAACATTGTACTTGCATTTTTTTTGGCCTCCTTACTGTATAGATGGGGCTCCCTTGTGGTCTTTCTCTAATGGTTCCCTTTTGTGTACTTTGAGTTGAGTGTTTGGGGTTTCCTCTAGGTTGGTGAACCTTAGTTTCAAGGCACAATGGTTATCCATGTTATCCACCTTTTCTTTTGCAAATTCAATCTTGAAAAGTTTGGGTTGTAGAACGATGACTAATAGGTGTACTACTAAAGCCTGGTTCAACTCCCTTACCCGTATGGCAACTTCATTAAATAGATCGAGGTATTCTCTGATGGTTTCATTCCTCATATGTTCTATACCTGAAAGCGAGTAGAAGGAGTGGAGTTGTTATTTGTTGGTTGTTAATCAAGTATTAAATTGTCTCCCAGGTTTCTCCATCTAGACGGAGAGTGTATCTAGATGAGCAAACCGCTAGAGAGTCGTACGCTTCAACATCAGCAGGAAGGCTCTACACATAATTAAGTATGAAGCTCCATAGAAAAAGATGGATGTCTCAAATGAGTCAAGATGATCATGAGGATCTGTCATTCCATCATGTTGTTCAATGTTTATAAGTCGACCTAAATAGGCAGCCAGTATAATGGTCATGATTCCAATAGTAGAAGGGTATTTTGTGCAATATTTTATCATGGGTTATGGCACTTATAATTTCCCGGTGTGTGCCTTAGTCTTAGGTTTTGTTGGTCGGGCATAAGGTTGGGATACACTATTGGCCTTGGCATCACAAGTCTCCTATGTGTAATTCAATGACCTAGATTGCATGTAGGTTGTGTTTTTTCTACATCTTGACTAATGGAGTTCAAACAACATTTGTTTTTTCTTTATGAAATCAGATTTTCTTTATGTCTCAACATCGCCAAGAGTTGTTGGATGGTGGGTGGAGGTCGACGAATGGTAGTATTGCACTTTATTTTGACTTGGTTAGAAGGTTGGATATGAGATTGAGGATTGAATGACGAAGCATTACAATGTAAAGAGATGTTGGATTTTGCTCCATCGACATGGCTACGAGGATGAAGTTTGTTTTTTGTGGTCGCCATGGTGTAGGTAAGCCACAAATGATGTTAATGTTCTTTCGTGTGGAAGAGGTTGGTAAAGAACTAGACCTCCTTGTTGAATTCGAGCTAGAGCTTGCCTTGGATTATGTTAGAATCTGTTTTTTTTTTATGTTGTATCTAATAGTTACCAACCTAGGATCATCTTGTGCGGGTACCTGAAAAGGCATACTGAGTTATATTGCTTAGAGAGAAGCAAATAGATAATATGTTACCTTTTCCTTATGGGTGGCTTCTCTTATTTATACAGAGTTGAAGAGGCTTGCACTCTAAGGAAGGTGTCATCATTACGTACGACCGAGCTTGTCATTTTAGCAGCCTTAAGCTAATAATGTTGTAAAGTTGAACTACATTTGTCGTGTGGCCAAAATGAACTTGTCGATAGTCAGGTAGTGTGACCTTGCTTTTGGCATGAATAATGGTTCTTCAGAAGAGCAGGCGTCGACCACTCGGTATTGTCCTTTTTCTTAGATAGGTCGATCGTTTGAGTATCATCAACAATCACTAAGATCTTATATTCCCAAGCATGATCAACGATCACATAAACCATATCTCAAATACTCGATATTTGGCCTATGATTAGTCGTGACATTGTGAAGGAACAATTTCATTTAAGGATTGCGTGATAATAAAATAGCACACTAAATAAATATACCCATGCATGAACATGAATTAGAACTCAAAAATGTAATTGGCTGCTTTGTTTGGTAAATTGCAGGAACATGAATTAGAACTCAGCCAACTTGACCAACATGAAGAGCAAGAGAAGAAAAAAACGAATATCTCTCTCAAGGTGAAAGTAGACAAATACGAATTATCAGAAGATGAATCTGAGAAGGAAGATATGGAAGACATGAGTCTTCTTGTTAAGAAATTCAGCAAGTTCCTTAAAAGGAACAAGGGTGCTAAAACTAGACAAATGAGGAAATTCACCAAGAACAATGACGCCTCCACTTCAAACCAGAACTTCACATGCTTTGAATGTGGCAAGTCTGGTCATATGAAGATAGATTGTCCAAACCTAAAAAAAAATTCTTTCAAAGGGAAGAATGAAATGAGGACTGGACAGAAAGCCTATATTGCTTAGGAATACAATGATACCAGTTCCGCCTCTGAACAAGAAAATGAAGAACAAGCACATCTCTCTTTAATGACATCTCATCATTCTGATGATGAAGAGGTAAACGAAATTATATTCTTCTGAATTACGAACTACATTTAATGACTTGCATGATGAATATGTCAAACTCAAAAAAATGTTTCTAAAACAAAAAACTGAATTAGATGCATTTAGAATCAAACCTTCATCATCTTCATGTAAAACTGCATTACTCTTGAAAATAAAGTTTCAACATTAAGTCTTGAACTTGATAATCTGAACAAGAGTAGTAAAAGTTTGGAAAAGATCATTAATGATCAAAGACACTCAATAAACCAAAGAGGTCTTGGCTATTCAAAAAGTCATGTTTCTAAGAAACAAAGTGTGTCAACAAAGATAAACTTTCAAAAACAAAGTACCCATGCATTTGAACATAATAATGATAAATCTAGGACACATAACCCTCAACCCACATGTACAAATTGTAAATACTATGGGCATACACCAAATACTTGCATGATTAGAAAATATGGTTTACCTCTAGGTCATTATAGATGGGTTGAGAAAGGTACTAACCATGTAGGACCAAAAGAATATTGGGTACCTAATAAAACTTAACATGTTTTGCAGGATAATTTGAGAGCCGCCTGCAACTTATGGTACTTGGACAACGGCTGCTCAAAGCATATGACGGGTGATAAAAATAAGTTCTTTGTCCTTACTCCAAGGGATAAAGGCTATGTCACATATTGTAATAACAACAAAGGAAACATATTTGGAGTTGGTAGAATTGGCAAGCCACCCTCAACAACTATAGAAGGTGTATTATATGTTGAAGGACTTAAACACAACCTACTAAGCATAAGTCAATTATGTGACAGGGGCTTTCATGTGGCATTCTACACGGATAAGTGCATCATCGAAATTAAGAATTCTCAAAACTCTAAACTCATTAGTAAGAGGATAAATAATATATATATGATTGACATAGACTCCTCTTTACCAATAAAATGTTTAGTTGCTAATGATAATCATGAT
>NC_032018.1:8139164-8159533 GCF_001865875.1 Lupinus angustifolius
GAAAGATTTAGTTGTTGGTTTACCCAAAATGAAGTTTGTTAAAGACAAACTATGTAGTGCTTGTCAAATAGGTAAACAAACAAAAACTTCTTTTAAATCTAAGCACATGGTTTCTTCTGATAGACCATTGCAATTACTACACATGGACTTATTTGGCCCTTCAAGGACAAAAAGTTATGGTGGTAACTATTATGTTCTTTTGATAGTAGGCGATTTTTCAAGATACACTTGGACTCTATTCTTAGTTCATAAGAATGAGGTATTCAAAGCCTTTAGCATTTATGCTAAAAGAGTTGAGAATGAAAAATAACTAAAAATCGCTGCTATAAGAATTGATCATGGGGGAGAATTTCAAAACTCTTCATTTGAAGAATTCTGTGATGATCTTGGTATCAATCACAATTTTTCTGCTCCTAGATCACCATAACAAAATGGTGTTGTAGAGAGAAAGAATCGGTCTTGAGAATAACTGACTCGTACAATGTTGAATGAAACTAACCTCCCAAAATATTTCTGGGTTGATGCAGTAAGTATTGCATGTTATGTTTCAAACTGAGTTCTTATAAGACCAATTCTCATTTGCATGTATTTGGTTGTAAATGCTTTATTTTAAATAATGGTAAAGATAACTTAGGCAAATTTGATGCAAAAGCTGATGAAGGTATCTTCCTAGGATGATCTCTTACAAGTAAAGCTTATATATTTTTTAATAAAAGAACTCTAGCCATGGAAGAATTCGTTCATGTATCTTTTGATGAAACCAATCATGTGATAAAGGATGGGTTAACTCTTGATGAAGAGGACTTACCAAGTTCCCCTTCTAATGAAAAGTCTATTATTGATTCTACAACTAAATAAGAGCATTTGAAAATGGATGACAATCTATCCTCTCAAGAAGAACATATTCACTCTGATCTACCAAAAGAATGGAGAACTCATCGAGATCATCCCATTGACAACATCATCAGTGATATTAGCAAGGGTATTACTACCCGTTTAATGCTAGAAGATGTGTGTCTTAACATGGCCTTCGTCTCTTGAATAGAACCCTCCTAGATTCATGATGCAATTGTGGATGAACACTAGATTCGTGCAATGCAAGAAGAATTAAACCAATTTGAGAGAAATGAAGTTTGGGAACTTATTCCTAGACCTAAAAATAGGTATGTCATAGGAACTCATTGGGTATTTCGTAATAAATCTGATGAAAATAATATTATTGTTAGAAATAAAGCTAGACTGGTAGCCCAAGGATACAATTATGAATAAGGTATAGACTTTGATGAAACCTTCACTCCGGTTGCTAAACTTGAAGCTATTAGGCTATTACTTGCATATGCATGTTCCTTAAACTTTCAGTTATATCAAATGGACGTAAAGATTGCTTTTCTCAATGGATATATTTAAGAAGAAGTGTTTGTTGAACAACCTCCTGGTTTTGAAGATTACAATCATCCTTCTTATGTTTACAAATTAAAGAAAGCTCTCTATGACTTAAAGCAAGTTTCTCGTGCATGGTATGATCGTCTAACTAAGTTTCTACTTGGAAAAGGTTTCAACAAAGGAAAGGTCGACACTACACTCTTTATAAAGAGAATAAATCATCATACTCTACTTGTTCAAATTTATGTAGATGATATTATTTTTGGTTCTACTAATGAGGTTTTGTGTAGTGATTTTGGCAAAATGATGCAAGGAGAGTTTGAAATGTCCATGATGGGGAAGTTAAATTACTTCCTTGGATTATAAATCAAACAACTTGATAATGACATTTTTGTAAGTCAATCCAAGTATTGTAGAGATTTTCTGAAAAAAAATTGATATGGATGACTGCAAGCCAATAACTACTCCTATCGAATCTAGTACTTACATCGATACAGGCGAAGTTGAAAAATACATTGAAATATCAAAGTATCAAGGTATGATTGGATCTCTCTTATATTTAACTGTCAGTAGACCTGATATCATGTTTAGTGTATGTCTATGTGCACACTATCATTCTAAACCAAAAGAATCACACTTAGTTGTTGTTAAGAGAATCATGAAATATCTTAAAGGCACAACTGGAGTTGGATTGTGGTATCCAAAAGAAAGTATATGTGATTTGGTTAGTTAATCAGATTCATATTTTCCTGGATGCAAATTTGAGAGGAAAAGTACAAGTGGTGCTTGTCATATTTTAGGAAATGCTTTAGTCTCTTGGTATTGCAAGAAACAAGCATGTGTTGTCCTAAGCACTACTGAAGCTGAATATATAGCAGTAGGTAGTTATTGTCCCCAAGTGTTGTGGCTTAAACAACAATTACGAGATTATGGCTTAGACTTAGGTTGCCCTCCTCTAAAATGTGACAATACTAGTGCAATAAACCTCACAAAGAATCCAGTTATGCATTCTAGAACCAGACATATAGATATAAGGCATCACTTCCTTAGGGACCATGTCCAAAAGAAAGATGTTATTGTAGAATTCGTTGATACTCCTAACCAACTAGCAGATATTTTCACGAAACCCTTGGCTAAAGAACCTTTTTATAAAATTAGACGTGAATTAGGTATTCTTGATGAAGCTTACCTATCTTAACATGATTATATGATTATATGTGTGCTTCATTAAGTTTATCTCATGCCTACTTGTACTTAAATGTGTTCACTTATGTTTAAAACTTTCAAATTTTGGGTCAAAAATCATTTTCATAGCATCAGTATGCCTAAAATTAATTTTTTCTAGGGTCAGTAATCGATTACTCTGGAGAGTAACTGATTCCAAGGTTGAACAAAGAGTTTCAGTAACCGACTAATCAAGTGAGTAATCGATTACTCAAATTTGTTGCTTGAATTTTTTTTAACAGAGTAACCGATTACTCTGGACAGGTATATATATGTTTTTCTGCATTTTTTCAAACTCATTTCCTTCCTCTTTCTCTCTCACTTGTGTAAACCCTTCCCAATCTCTAAAAACTTCATGTTTTATCCATTTTGAGTGATTTTTATGTCCATTCATATCACACTTTCAATTCTAAACACTTCTATTCCATCATTTTCATGATTAGTGGACCAAATCAAAAAAACCCAAATCTCCCAGACCCAAAAACCTAAAAAATTCAAAAACTCAATCCATGGCATCTTCTTCAAGAACAAAGAAGCAACGCACTGACGTGACTCAAAAAAGGCAAAGGATTTCATCCTTGGATTCTCACCCTCTGGATTTAGTAAGACTTCTCACAAACGATGAACAACACAAAGTCTTCGAAGAGCACTTCCATGGACGAACTATATTTACTCCAAAATTCGATAATGGCAGGAACTTTGAGTTTGAAGATTTTCTTTTCCCTTATCTTTTACGGCAACAAAACCTTTTCGATTTTCGTTGTGAAATAAATGATATTTATCCTGAACTTGTTCGAGTATTTTACTGCAACTTGAACTTCCGGAAAAACCGTCTTACTTCCTACGTGAAAGGAAAAACCATTGTTTTGGATTTAAAAACCTTCAGTTCATTATGCTGTAACATACCCACTCAAGATAGCATAACAGGTTTCGGCCTTGTTTGTGAATGGGATAACTACGATTGAAATGATTTTTACTATTCTTTGTGTAGAATTTCAAAAGGGGAAATATAAATGTGTAAGCAATAGGGCTTTGGTGAGACTGTTAAGAATAGAAATATCTTATTTGTTGGACATCTCAAACTTGAGGACCCTTTGCTTCATTACTTTCTGAGCTATGTCATTTTGCCTAAATTTTTAAACCATTCTCAAATCAGTGAGATAGAACTTAAATTAATGTATGCTACAAAGTATAACATCAAAATCAATTAGGCTCAGATGATAATGAGACAAATGTGGACTGTTCGAGGAACTCAAAGCCCCTTGCCCTATGCAATCTTCATAACCAATATTCTTGAACATTTCAGTGTTTCTACGGCTGGTGAAACCAAGGTCTCTCTTAATCTTCGTGAAAGCCATATTGATGTGGACATGATCCACAAAATGGGCTTATCTTTCAATCCTAATGACTATACCTATAAGCATAGAACTGATAGACCGACTGCTCTTGCTGATCAATCAGAACCTGCCCCTCCTAACCCTCCTGAACCTCAACCTTCTGAGTTTCATGCTCAATCTTCCTGATCTGTTGCCATGCCTTCAAATCAGATTATTATGGATGAGTTGTTTTCTCTTCGAGGCTACATCACTAACCGGATGGATGCTCTTGATGGTCAGAATCAACAAATCCAGTTTGAACTTCTACGTCTCTCTTATAAGATGAGTAGCATGGACATTGATGAAGACAACTCAGAGCCTGAGTCTTAGATTATCTTTGTTGTTAGGATTTTCTGCTTGTAATGTTTTCATGGCTTTTGGACAATTTGTTGTTGTTTTGTTGTTTTTATGGTTATGGTTTGAACAATGTTTGAACATCTTTTAACTTTCTACTATGCGATATCACTTTTATGATTGCTTTTATGCTTGTCATATACATATTGTATGTGGTATATATATATATATATATATATATATTATGTTGGACTCTTGGCTTTTCTGATTTTTGATGAAGTCAAAAGGGGGAGAAAAGTTGGGAGAAGTGTATTTTCTGTCAATATTCTTGCAGGCACATAACTCCAAATGAAAGGGGGAGCATACAAAATAGGGGGAGCATACTAACGTCATCTCAACATATCTCAAAGTATACTGCTCTCAAAAAAATACATTGTTAAAGAAGATATTGGTTTGTCATCATCAAAAAGAGGGAAATTGTGAAGAAGATCTTTGCTCCTAACTTTGGCACGGTTTTGATGAAGACACCAACATCACCAAAAAGAAGAAAAGGAAGAATACTTATGAAGACAAAGAAGACAAAGCTTCAAGACAAATTAGTCTAAGTCTAAATATGTTCTTCTATCATATACTTTCGAATATATAGTAGTAATGCTCAAACTATTTTTTAAGAAAATTGAACTACAACAAGTATAAATAAAACAATTTTCAAAAATAGCGTTTAACATGTTATTGTATCTAAGTAACATGTTACATAAGTGAGAAAAACAGTCACCCAACAAAAACTATGCAGGGTAATCGATTACTCAAGGTTGTAATCGATTACTATAATTAAATTTTAAATGCACAGTTGGACAACATGTTTGAGTAATTGATTACTCAAGGTTGTAATCGATTACTGAGAGTTGTTGTATCAGTTTTCAGATTTCAAAATGAATGGTTTTCATCCCAAACGAAATGGTTTAATTCCAATCAACTCATACCCTTTCAAAAAGGTGTTATGGCTGGTTGGAAAGCCTTTTTAAAGGTATTGAAACTCAGAATCAAATGAATAACTCTTACACAAACTTTCAAACATAATTCTGAAAATTCTTTGAAATATTTTCTGCACTTTTTGAAACTTGTACTTAAACTTTCAAAGTGAATTTTCTGAGTTGCTTGAAGTAAAGTGTTTCAAAGTTTTACAAACCTATAAGAGCATTATTACTTAGTTTACGAAGAGTTATCGGATTGTAAGTGATATTACATTCAAAACTTGTAAAGGCAATCCTACCATTGTTGTAAATTCTTCATTGACATTGCAGAAATCTTTCTTTCACAAGGGTGTGATAAGAAAATGATTAGAGTCACTTGGAAAAGGTGTTTTTCAAGAGTGATATAAGTATCAGTGAGTGTGTAAGGTAAATAGAGGTCTCGAGGTGAGATATTGTAATTACAACTCATAATATTTAGTGAAGAAATCTCTTGTGTTGCAAGATACTGGATATAGTCTTCGGTGGACAAGAAGGTGAATCAGTATAAAATCTCGGTGTACTCTTTTCTCATTCATCTCTTGATTTTTTACTTGTTAATTTTCTGCATAATTTCTCCGTTGCACGTAACTCTTAATTTTGCAGAAAAAATGACCATAATTTTAAGTCAACTAATTCACCTACCCCCTCTTAGTTGCAATCTTAGTCTTATAGTTACGAGCATAATTGTCATGAAAATTGTATATATCAAATGTCTTATTTCTATTTTTATGATGGACAAAATTAGAACTCAGAAAATCATGGATAGTCATCACTCTTTATGAAAGAGGGAACTTCAAATGGATGTCACTCTTCATGAAAAAACATTCACTCTTTATAAATAATGGTTATGGTCCCCAAGTCATATGCACCAACTAATCCATCAATCGGTTTCCCCAAACATCAAATATCTCCACCTCAGAGATGAGGTTCAATGGCATTTCATGCCTTTTTGATATGATCTCCACCCTTTGGCAAGAATCACTTGTGAGAATAAAACTCCTTGCATCTCTGAATATGTGTGGCCAAAAGAAACCACATTGGAATACATTCACTATTGTTTTTGAAGTACTGGCATGGCCTCCATAAGAGGCAGAGTGGCAACAACTCAAGATCTTTGATACTTTTTCTTCTAGAACACATCTTCTGTAAATACTATCAGCATAGAGTCGATAGAGGTAAGGATCATCCCAAATATACTTCTTCAGATCTAAGAATAATTTCTTTTTCTGTTGCGGTGTCATTTCAGGTGGAAGAATCCTGCTGACCAAATAGTTGACAAAGTGAGCATATCAAGGTGCCTCTATAGTGTCGAGGAGGGGGAGTTGCTCATTAGGAAAGGAATCATCAATAGATATGTCCTCCTCCCCTCCACTTGGATGTTCAAGCCGAGATAAGTGATTTGCAATTGGATTACTTGTCCCCTTTCTATCAACAATATCCATATCAAATTCTTGCAGAAGGAGAGTCCACCAGATGAGCCATAGTTTGGCTTCTTTCTTACTCATCAAGTATCTCAAGGTTGAGTGACCAGTGTGGACTATAGCTTTAGAACATACAAGGTAGGACTTAAATTTTTCGAAGGCGAACACAATGGCTAGTAGCTCGTTCTTTGTGGTGGCATAGTAGTCTTGAGTTTTATCAAGTGTTTTGCTTGCATAGTAGATGGCAAGCATCTTCTTGTCTTTCTTTTGACCCAACACTACTTCCACAACATAGTTACTAGCATCACACATCAATTCAAATGGAAGATTTCAATCTAGTGATTGCAATATTGGTGCAATGATTAATGCCTCATTCAAGCTGTAAAATGATTCTAGACAAGCATCACTAAAATCAAATGCAATATCTTTCATTAAAAGGCTAGAAAAGGGTTTCGCAATTTTAGAAAAATCTTTTATGAATCTACGGTAAAATATCGCATGGCCTAAGAAACTCTTAACACCTTATATGTTAATTGATGATGGCATATTTTCTATTACTACAACTTTTGTCATGTGCACCTCTACCTCTTTTCCTGAAATTAAATGTCCCAACACAATACCCTATCGCATCATGAAGTAACATTTTTCCCAATTTAATACAAGATTCACTTCTTCACATATCTGCAATATTTTTGTCAAATTTTTAAAAAAAATCATCGAATGAAAGTCCATAAATCAAAAATTGATCCATAAAAACTTCCATTATGTTTTCTATAAAATCAGAAAATATTGCAATCATGCATCTTTGGAAAGTGGCTGGGGCATTACATAGCCTAAAAGGCATTCTCATATAGGCAAAGGTCCCATAAGAACATGTGAAATTAGTTTTCTATTGGTCTTCAAGATGAATGGGGATTTGATGAAATCTCGAGTACCCATCTAAATAGCATAAATATTCATGTGTAGCAAGCCTTTCAAGCATTTGATCAATGAATGGGAGAGGAAAGTCTTTCCTAGTGGCTATGTTTAATTTTCTATAATCAATGCATATTCTCTAACTTGTGACTGTTCTAGTTGGTATTAACTCATTTGTATCATTTTTCACAACAGTCATCCATCATTTTTAGGAACTACATGAACTGGGATCACTCATTCACTATCAGATATATGGTATGTTACCCTAACATCTAAAATTTTGAGCACCTCTTTCCTAACCACTTCTTTCATATTAGGATTTAGTCTCCTCTGGCTTTCAATTGAAGTGTTATGGTTAGGTTCCATGAAAATTCTATGCATGCAAAAAGAATGATTTATGCCCTTAATATCATTCAATGTGTATCCTATTACATTCCTATGCATTCTCAAGACCCTTAGCAATTTTTCAGTTTCTAATTTATTTAATTTGGCATTAATAGCAATTGGATAAGATGAATTGGATCCAAGAAATTCATACCTAATGGAGGATGGGAGTGTTTTTAATTCAACTTTAGGTGTTTTCCCCTCCTCCCAATCTTCAGATTTGGGCATTACCTTCAAGTTCTCATCTTGCAGGTTGTTAGAAAGTGTTGGGCTTGCATTCAGAAATTCAATAATCTCAACCACCTCCACATCAATATCTGAAGTGTCACCATCTAAAATGCATCTCTCTAAGGGACCTTAGATTGCACTCTAGCTGCTTCCTCTTTCACAATTTATCAACCCTGCAACATGAATCCTCAAGAGAAGGTTGTATAATAGATTTAGCAATATGACATTCAACTTTTTCATCTCATATGCTTAGGGAAATTTTCCATTCTTTACATCAATTATAGCACCAACAGTAGCCAAAAAGTGTCTACCTAGTATGATTGGGATTTGTGAATCCTCTTCCATCTCTAGTATTACAAAATCTGTTGGAATGATAAATTTCTCAACTTTGATAGGAACATTCTCCAAGATGCCTATAGGGAATTTAACTGACCCATCTGCTAATTGAAGTGATATAGTAATGAGTTTTAGTTCACTCATTTCCAAATTTTTGCACACGGATAAGGGCATGAGCTCACACTTGCCCGTAAGTCACATAAGGCATGATCAAAACTAGTATTTACTATTAAACATGATATAGAAAAAGTAATAGGATCTTTTAATTTAGGAGATAATTTATTTTGAATTAAAGCAATTCACTCCTTGATTAAAGCAATTATTTCATACCTTCTAGTCTTCTTTTTTTAGATAAAATATCCTTAAGAAATTTTGTGTATGTAGACACCTCCTGCAGTGCCTTAGTGAATGATAAGCTGATTATAATTTCTTAAGAATATCCAAAAAATTACCAAATTTCTTTTCTATTTTTTCCTTTGCTAATCTCTATGGAAAAGAAACGGGTGGTACATACGGTGGCATAACTACATACTTAGACACTTTTTCAAAATTTTGTTCTCCTCCAGGGAGTTGTGTCTCAATATGTTCTTCTTCCACTTGTGCATCTTTCCTAATTTGAGGAATATCATTTAGTTCATCCTCACTCCTTAATTTGACAGCTTTACAATGTTCAGTATTTTAATTTTTTCTAGTTGTCCTAGAAACATTTATGTTTGCCTATTAGGATTACTAGCTTGTTGGAAAATTTGTGTTTTCAGAATTTTACCATGGATGGTTAGGTTTTCTATTTTAGAATTCAAGTCATTGAACATGTTTGAATTTTTTTTATTAATCATGACTTGATCTTCATAAGATTTATTTTGGTTAGCAAGCAAATTTTCCTGACCATCCATTAATATTTTAAGAGTAGGATCCATAAGAGAAGATTGTACATGTGGAAACCTTATTGTAGGTTCCCTGTTACCTAGTCCATCCTAGTATTGATGATTTAGAGTATTTTTTCTTCTCCAAGAAAGATTGGGATTGTTCTGCCTGTACGGTGTGTTGAATGGTTGTCTGCTCATCTCCTTGTAGTCATAGTAGTTGTATGGTTCAGGCTGTTCATTGACCAATGCTCCAAGTTCAGGTTCAGTGAAGTGTTTGCCTTCAGACCACTCATGACCTTTTGCTTTACACCTCTCACATGTTGCAGTAGACCCAATAGCATTAGCAATGCATTTTTTCAGCTTTCCAAAACTTTGAGAAAGGTTCTCTAGCATGGAAATTACCTTTTCCATTTGATTTCCTTAATATTGTGTACCAGGCTCTCTCCTTGGATGATGTCTCCTCTCATTCGCCCATTGGTGGTGATTGTAAACAACATTCTCTATGATCTTTGAAGCAGCATCAATTCATTTGCACATGAAGGCACCACCTGCCGAAGAGTCTAACAATTATTGTGATGGAAGGTCTAGCCCACTATAGAAGTTCTGAACCAACATCCATGGTGGAATACCATGATAAGGGCAAGCTTCAATTAGCTCATTTAATCTTTCTCAGGCCTTAACAATTGATCCCCATCCTTTTGACTCATGTTTTGGATGAGGTGCCTATAGTGCATAGTTTTGGAAGGAGGAAAATATTTGTTGAGAAAAGCCTCCTCTAATGTTTGCCATGTTGATTGAATTTCAGCATTTTGATTTCTTAACCATGTTTTAGCTCCGTCTCTAAGGGAATATGGAAACAAGCAGAGACAAATGGCATCTTCAAAAGCCCCATGGATCTTTATAGTCTCACAGAATTCCAAGAAATGATCAATATGGACATTTGGATCTTCATGAGCTCCTCCCCTGGTTTTGCATCACCATTTGGATTTGAGCATATGGCAAAGAAAAGATTTTTTGCCTTAATAGTTAGGCAGATTATTCCAGGACGTGAACTACGAGCATTATGGACTGCATAGTTGCGAAGTGATTTTTTATCTCGTTCAACCATTGTTTGTACACGTGCACATCTTTCTCTTGCTCTTTCTCTTTGTTGCATTCTTCTTCTATGGAAAGTTCTTTCTGATGTTGAGTAGTAATTTGAATTTGCATAAAGTACCATTAACAATATAATGGAATGGGGAAAATTACCTTCCAAACCTAGAAGCCTCAAAGTAAACTATTACCAAAATTTTATCTCAATATATATATATTCACAACATAAGAAAGAGGTATACATGGCTACTGTCACTAGAAGACGTGCTACACACATCACGAAGCACCACTTCATTGATGAGCAAACAAAAGCATGATACATAGGAATGACATAGAGAAAAGGCAACATAATGATGAAGAATGCAGAGAAGATTGCATAAGTCTGGGCATGAAAAAATAGCTACACATGTAATGGTTGATGATGACAGTTAAAAGAGGTGAACGTAGAGTTGTTTCGTTTCATCTAACAACATTGAAAGATGGAAAGAGTTCAATAAAAGAAAAGGCAACACAACGAACTGTGAGAGAAAAATGTAGAAGACAAAATGTTAAATGTCATTTTGAGTGAGATTCAAATATCCAAATTTCAAAAAAATATGAAATTGACTTTAATCTAGGGTTTTACACGACTTTCATTGTTATTTAATGTGGGACAATTTTTCAATGTTATGTTAGTATTATAATAATAGCTAGTACTGGTTTATCTAAGGTGCATTTGTAATTATAACACTTGCTATATTTGTTTACGTAAGGGCATATTTGTTATTTGGTGTGTGCAGCTGCACATAGAAAGAGTGATTCGTTTTAAGTGAAAATTTGTGTATGAGGTTGCAAAACATGTAAGATAATGACATGGAGAAACCTTTTTTTATATATAATATATAGATATATAGATTTGATACAATTAGATGAAAAAAATAACATTTAATATACATTAGAAAAAATAAAAAATAAATGAAGAAATAAGGGATGAAAATATAAGTAATAAATAAGTGTAGAATTTTGATGATATAATGAGACTTTGTATAATTTAACCAAACATTGTTGATATAATGTATCAAAAAAACATTAGTGATATAGTTGGAAAATAAAATATAAATATGTATTGAATTTTGGAAAACATAAAAAATAAATAATAAAATATAAAAATGAAAACATTAAAGAACATATTGAAAAATGAAGCAATTCTTCTTGGTCACGTTTTCCAAGAGACCGTACATGATACGTAACTTTTTCCACGTCACACGCACGAGTTCCATAACACCCTATCCGGCAAAATACGCGGAAAGATTCAGAGACAGAACCAACTCAGATTTCTTTCTCTTCGCGAAGTCCGAGTCCGACTCGGAAGGGCGAAGAGAGCCAACTCAGTAATCTTCCTTCTCTTACACTTCACAGTTACACCATTTAATCATTTTCCTTACATTCACACTAATACACACAAACACATTTCACTCACTTAACACAGAGAGAAAACAACGCATACCAGCATTAACAGAGCGACGTCGTTTCGTCGATCTGTGGTCGTTTCAATTAGCAACAGTTGAGAATCTCCCAAGACACAGAACTGGAGTCGCTACAAGATCCCAAGCAGTTGAAGGCTCCGCCAACCGCCGCCGCTGCCAACGGTCAGATCCGTTACCGATCGCCGTCGTCCGCTGAGCTCTTTGACGGCCAATCCAACAGCAACAGCTCCCCGCCTTCTCACGCCGCCGATCAGAATCATTCGCCGGAATTCGAGCATTCTGGCAAAATGTTGAAGCGCTCCGGCCGCCAGGAGTCCTTCTCCGATAAGATCTACCGGTTCCGAGGAACGTTGCTCGTTGTCTCCGTCCCGCTGTTACTCATCACGTTCGTCCTCTACATGATGCCTTCTAGTTCCTCGAACGAATCTGTTGGAGATTATGCCCTTGTTAACCGGAAGATGGCGCCGGAAAAGAAATCTGGTGGCTCCTACGCCGTCATCTTCGATGCTGGAAGCTCTGGTAGCCGCGTCCACGTCTTCCACTTCGATAAAAACCTAGATCTTGTTCACATTGGCAAAGATCTCGAGCTTTTTGTTCAGGTAAAAGTCTAATCAAATTTTCGCTTTTTGAAAAGTGAATTTGCATTAATTTTATGTGTTTTGCAGCTTAAACCCGGTCTAAGTGCCTATGCTCAGAATCCACAGGAGGCAGCAGAGTCTCTGGTTTCGCTTTTGGATAAAGCGGAAAGTGTTGTTCCTCAGGAACTGCGATCCAAGACACCAGTGCGAGTTGGAGTAGGTGTTTTTGATGGAGATTTGAATTTGTTTATGTTGCTTTTATATCTGAATTTCTCAAGGATTATTGAATTTATGTATATTAAATCTGCATTTGAGTTTTTGGAATGGAATTGGAATTGGAATTGAATTGAATTTGTGTGTTAATGCAGGCAACTGCAGGTTTGAGGGCTTTGGAAGGCGATGCATCTGATAGAATTTTGCAAGCGGTGATTATTATTATTATGTGTTGAATACTTTAGCAGTTATGCCTAGTTTTTTTTCTACTCCCCTTTTAAAAAAAACCTTTTTTTGTTTAATTCTTTAATTTAAGGTAAGGGATTTGCTTAAGAGAAGCACTCTGAAATCTGACTCTGACGCGGTTACGGTGCTGGATGGAACACAAGAAGGTGCTTTTCAATGGGTATGATTTATGAACTTGGTCATTGGCTTTAACTTTTGTTAATAGCTTATGCCATTTATTATGAGTGCATCAAGTCTAGAATGCATCCTGATTGTGGGAGAATCGCAAGCTTTTACCAATGTAGATCACGTTTTTATAACGTTACACTAGTAGAACGCATAAGGACTAGAAGAGAATTGATGACCTTTACATAGATCAGATTGCTAATACTGTTCTTTATTGATTACTTTATGGTTTATGTTGATTGTGGGATTTGCATTTTGTACAATGGGGTGTTAGTGATTTGGGTGGAGTGGGTGAAAGAACCGGGCCAAATGTAACCTCATCTGTTAAATAGAGTTTTACGTTGATGATGGCATTTTGAGACATTTTAGCTAGAGAACCAGTAGTACATTTCCCTGTTCTTACCCTTTCCCCCTTTGTAATAAGTTTATTGAGTTCCTCAACAAAATATGAGCTATGAAGAACTGAGGTAGAAGATGAGGATAAGGAATCCTCTTAAAACATCCAGTAAAGAAAAAACAGAGGTTGTAAACAAAGCATTAGCTCCAAATTCCAATCTCTTTGTAAATGAACTCTACCACAAAACATGGGAGGGATGAATCTCCAAATACATCACCTTGCTAACAATTCAGGTCCCTGAGGTTTTCAGAAAGAATGAGTTGTACAAAATAGTTATAAGTTATTTTCTTGGTCAGTTGGATTTAATTGCTGATTTGGACTGTAGTGACACAGAAGTTAAATGTACAACATGTACAATTTTAATTACAATGATTAGTAGGACTAATTTTTTGTTGTGCATAGAGATTATCCAATGCAATCCAATCCAATCTAATCTGCTCAAAGCGAACAGAAAAATTAAAAACTGAACAACCTGGTAATTGAAAAAACTGAAAACAGTAGTTGCAGAACACAAATACTAAGCGGTTAAGGTAGAATAGGAAACTCTTCAAAAAGCATGAGTACTATTGTAATTTCAGAATAAAAATATATATAACATCAAAGTGCACGGTTCTATTTGGAATGGGGTCCAGTACACGATGTACGCACCTAGTGTGGTATGGGGAGGGCAGATGTACGCAACCTTACCGTCGCAAGCGAATAGACTGTTTTTCCAGCTCTATAATCATAGCAATATGCCAAAATTCTAAGAAATTGTATTTTAATAGTAGTATTCTAGGCAGGATGGTTAGTGGCTTCATATTGATAGTTTCTTTCTGGTAGGAGTGTTAAAATAGCAATTGGCATTGGAGTTCTAAAATAAGGGTGGACTGTATTATAAGATGTATAAGAGTTCTTAATTAGGGATGAGAATATTATCAGAGTTTTGAAGTATGGATTATCTGAACTCTGAAAAGGGACATTAGACATGTGCTCTTATTCTTATTCCTCATTGTTAGGTTCCAAACATTTACTAATGATTCAACCATAATGTGAAGAAGACCAACATATTTGAATATCATGGTTCATGCTGCCCTGAATTCTGCCATGGCTTTCTGCAAGACCTGATAATTTTGGATATAAACAAAACTCAAACTCTGATAAATGTAAAAGTAAAACTTCAGCAATTGTTCCACCTGATATTTTTTGTTCAGGCTCAATAACAATGAAAAGCTCTAGGTCCCCTTCAGAATTAAACTTCCTTCATTCATAATTTAATTTTATTTAATCTATTTTGAACAGGGTACTAGCAATATTTAGATGTATCTCTAAACTTAAAAAAGTGACCATCTTCCGGACACTCTAGAACTCTTGAGGTCTTGTATGCTATTTTATGTTAATATACTGAGTACATGCTCAGATAGATTTTCCTAGCCACTGAATTCACACACTGCAAATAATTTTTTATTGGGTATTAATTAAAAGCATCCGTCTGAACTACAAGCTCCAAGGGAATGAAGATGTTGAGTATTCTCTTTCCTAAAGAACAGATGCAGCATTTTGTTTGTCTTACCTTGCCATTGTTATATTTGTAGGTGACTATTAACTATCTATTGGGAAACTTGGGAAAAGATTATTCAAAGACTGTTGGGGTAGTTGATCTTGGAGGTGGTTCTGTTCAAATGGCATATGCCATTTCAGAGACAGATGCTATGATGGCTCCAAAAGTACCACCTGGAGATGACCCGTATGTCAAGGAGATGTTCTTAAGGGGGAGGAAATACTACCTCTATGTACACAGGTTTTTCTCTCACTACTTTTTCTTGGTATGCCAGTCTGAGATGTTATCCTTTACATTTTCTAGGAGCATTAGCTCATCGGCTGAGTACTTTCACATTGTAGTCTATCTTGATACTATTTATCATTCAGATAGATATATGCTTATCACCATGTCCCATGGCTAATATATTTTAACATCTTGCTTTCAGTTACTTGCACTATGGTTTACTAGCTGCTCGGGCAGAGATTTTGAAGGCTTCTGATGATGCTGAAAACCCTTGTATCCTAGCTGGCTTTGATGGTAAATATCGTTTTTCCTTTGTGCCCCTGTTGCTAATTTAATGACAATTTGTATTTCAGCCCTTTTATTTAACCTTACCTCAATCACTAAGGAGAAAGAGCTCTGAATTTTTTGTTTTTGTCTCTTCATGCCCTATAATTTTGATAACAAGTGGATTTTTCGATATCTTCTTAGGATCATACAAATATGGAGGAAAGGATTTTAAGGTCTCATCCTCCCCTTCTGGGCCAAGCTTGAATGAATGCAAAAGTTTAGCTCTTAAAGCTCTCAAAGTTAATGAGTCAACATGTACACATATGAAGTGCACTTTTGGTGGGATATGGAATGGTGGAGGGGGTGATGGACAGAAAAACCTATTTGTTGCCTCATTTTTCTTTGACCGAGCTGCTGAGGTATCTATTTATTATTGGGTCATTTTAATGAGTGCCCTAAGGAAAATGTATAAGGATTCAAGAAATAGAAATTTTGCACTGGAAATATGAAATTAAGATTTCCAAGACAAAATACATCAATTCAAGATAAAGTTTCTATCATTGAATCCTTAGCCAAATCTCTAAGGACATTGGTTAACATTCCTCTTCATTATTTTATTCAACAATGGAACAAGTTTTGGTAGCCATCTTCTAATGTTACTACTTGCCATTTTAATCCTGATGTTTATTCGTAGGCTGGTTTTGCTGATCAAAACTCACCTGTTGCGATAGTTCGTCCTGCGGATTTTGAGGATGCAGCTAAGAAAGCTTGTCAAACAAAACTTGAGGATGGCAAATCCTCTTATCCACATATTGAGGATGGGAACCTTCCATATATTTGCATGGATCTTGTATACCAGTATACATTGCTCGTCGATGGATTTGGTAGGTTTTATTTCGATGTTGGTACTGTTATGCATGATAATTATTTTTATACCTAACCTTATCTTCATACACTGATTGCTTGCATTTGGCAGGCATATATCCATGGCAAGAGATTACATTGGTGAAGAAAGTTAAATATGATGATGCCCTTGTTGAGGCAGCATGGCCCCTAGGCAGTGCCATAGAAGCTGTATCATCTACGTAACCAAACTAGTATTGCGTCTTAGATTATTCATCTGATACCTTGGTGCTCAAATTTTAATGCAAGGTTTCTGAGGTGAAATATTGTCATTCGCGAAAATCAGAAATCACTCAGGCTGAATTGAGATTGGATATGGGTCTACCTTTCTGGAATAAAGAGAGAAGATAGCTTCATTATTTTTCATATGTAATCACTTCAAAGTATATCTGATTTTACAGCTATGCGAGATTCTTTTGATTCATTAAGTGCATCTATATGGTGTCTTAAGAGATGAACAAAATGGTGATACTAGCCATTTCATTTTTGTTTCTCTAAATGGTTTCATTCTTGATTATAGTTAATCCTTTCTTCATTATTTGGTTGTTGACCCAGATCTAGCATGATGATTGCATATACCCAGATATGCTTGGGATGGATGTTTCCGTTCTCTTATCTAGCATATCACAACTTTACATGTTTGAAAATACATTTTTATAGTTACTTTAAACAGAAACTATAAAGTGCTGAGGCTCAGTCAAATGATGAATGATATAGCTGCTACGGAAAATAGTCTAGGGGTCGGCATGACCTTATTGAGTTGGATATGGCTTATCTCTTACTCGATTTTAAATATTGATCTGATTATTATTTGAATCCTAATTTGGCCAGACCCGAAGGCTTACCTAAGTAACTAGTAAAAACAGTTGAAAAATATGATTAAAAATATCATTTGTGACTATGTGACAAGTAGAATTAGGTCATGTTTGTCACCTATCCAATTCTAAATATTGACTTAGTTTTTTTTAAATCAAAACCTAGACCAGATAAAGCTTAGCCATTCCCCTTCACATTATGCGATCTTGGCATTGTTGGATGCAGTGGGCATTTTACATGTTAGGAAAGTGACACTGATGATGCGTGAAAGTTAGAATCCTATATTTGTTTTATATTTGGTTGATATAAAACAAATTTTTAACAATATGATTGTATTGTTATTGTAGCTTGCAACAATTATAAATGGTACGAAATAATATTTACTGGCTGAGGCTGGGTCATGACCATATCGTTATCTTTAAGACATTTCGTGGCACTACCAACAATGTGCAAATAGACTATCAATCACGTCGTCCCCAAGATAAAACAGTCCAGATCTCAGTTATCGAATTCTTACTACACTGTAAGAACCAACCTCGAATACACCCACCACAATATGACTACCAGTGTCAATTCTCGAAATAGTCACAATATGGTTATAAATGTCAATTCTCAAAATACCCACAATATATATGGCTACTCGTGCCAATTCTTTTTCCACAATACTGATTACCAATGTCAGTTCCCAAAATGCCCACAATATGGCTAACCGTGTCAATTCTTTTTCCCTGATACTGACTACCAGTGTCAAATCTCGAAATTCCCACAATATGGCTGTCTGTGCCATTTCTTAGTGTTACGGAAAGAAAGAGTGAGAAGTTTGCCGGAAATGCACTGGCGAAAAATATGAGGGAGGAAGAAAAAGTTGAACGAAAGCGCATTCAACTTGGGGCGAGTTATAATGAGGGGAGAAGGCATCTCTTTATAACATGAATTTTTTCCAAGTTCTTCATCTCTCCAGTGGGAGACTTAGGAGTTGTTTTTCAAAACTCTTCTATGTGGGACTTAGGAGTTTTTTAGATTTCACACCCAAAAGTTCTCACTTATGGTTTTCAACAAACCATGTTCCAACAATCCCCCACTTGAAATTAAAAAACGATTTCCGAGAATATTTGTGGTCTTAATAAGATTATGCATAAACAAATATGTCATACGACTTAAACCTTTGCATAGTGAATAAGATCCAGATTTTACTAGAGAGACTCGTAGTCTTGAACTCTATCTTCGTCATCAAACCACACACAACATTTTCAAATGTGTATTCTATAAAGTCTGTGCGTTAAAGGTCATGCACGTCTATCCCAGCATAGTGAATGCTCTAGAAATGTATGCCCCAAAATTTCATAGGAAGCGGCCCCCACTTCCACATTCACATATGTGAGTCTATCAAGAGTACTCTTGTAGCTTAGGTACTCCACTCCAATTGGAGTATAGATCTCATTAAGAGTTTAACTCATCCTTGCATATGTTACAGGAATCATGCTTATCATAATTTTATAGCATGTTCATTCTCATATCACTTCACAACTTGTTATTACCCATTGAACCTATTTCTTGGGGATCTCCATTCAGTTAGGTTGAGTTACCATCATGAGTGATTCTCGTTCTAAGGGCAATAATCTCATACTTTTAGAAGTATTATGGACTTTCTCTCTAGCTAGTCATTTCATCAAAGGATCTACTAAGTTATGTTGGAGATTTTCCAACTATAATCCTTCTATTGAATGCGGAAACCCTAATGATCATGACTTTGTTCCTATAACACAATGATTATGCCCATACATAAACCCAAATGGAACAACCCTGATCCAGACTGAAGAAACCCCAATTGATTTCATGGTGAAGAAGAAGAACATACCTTGATTAGCCATTTGGAATCTCGAAGGTATGAGGGTATGATGATCTTCCATATATTAGAGCACTTGATAGTTTTCCTTATGCTTATCTAGAGGGGAATAAGAATGCCAAGTTCTTTTCAAGTGTTGCTTGATGATGTTGTTGCCTTATGGTTCCCTTATGGAATTGTGATGGTATGTTATCTTATATTTGATAACTCTTCACAATTTCCTTTATTGTCATCAACCTATTCAACAAAACCCGTCGCTCTACAAATGGGAACCATAACCCATAAAAGTAACCAAAGCGGTTACTACTTAAGTTGCGATAATTATGATTCAGTCCCTTCATCAAATCAGAAATTGCATGAAGGTATCTACACTTATAATATTTCATGACACATATGCCCTTAGCCACCAAATTAATTACCGAAGATCATTTTATATTTGGCTAATTAAATAATGGCCATAACACAATTATATAATTATATTTGTGACCCATAAATTGTCAGAAATTCTAACAATCCCCCACTGGTCACACATATGATTCTCCATACGTGTTATCCTTATTGCGCGCTTAAGTATTGTCATTATGACTTAGGCATACCCAAATTATCTCGTCCATTAGTCCTGTCTACATATCGAATCACAGTGAATTTCGCCATATCAATCATGACTAATTCATCAATGATCACCAACATTGACACAACTAAGTGACATAGATACATGACGAAATGTGTAGCATGAAAATCACATAAATATGATATGTACATGTCAATTTACAACTAGTCCTACTTAACTATAGTGAGATCCTTAATAATAACATAAAACCTTATTGTACAAAGCATAAAGACAGAATACCAAATTGAATGATTAATCAACTGAAGTTTGAATACAAAGTACCCATACATAATACCGAAATTACATAGAACATAATAAGATATGTGCACATTCTAACTCCCACTAAACCAAAATATCCTCACATTGCAGAACACTCATGTGAGCAGTATGCTCAGGAAAGACCTTGGGTGTGATAGCTTTTGTAAGAGGATCCACAATCATGGAGTTAGTGCCTAAGTGTTCTATGGAAAGCTGCTCACTTTGTACTTTCTCCTTAACAACTAGGAACTTAATGTCGATGTGTTTCGACTTTGCTGAACTCCTATTGTTGTTGGAGAACAACACG
>NC_032018.1:8159633-8161834 GCF_001865875.1 Lupinus angustifolius
GTCTTGGTTTCTAACAAGGTACCCATATCATTAGTGGCAAGCAGTATGTCATCCACATACAAGAGTAAGAAAATATACTTGCTCCCACTGAACTTGTGATACACATAATCTTCAACTGAATTCATCTCAAAACCAAAATAGAGAATCACCTCATGAAATTTGTGGTACCACTGATGAGACGCTTGTTTTAGCCTATAGATGGATTTTGTCAATTTGCAAACCATATTCTTTCGGTCTCCCGTTACAAAGTGTTCTGGTTGCACCATATAAATCTTTTCATTAATGTTTCCATTTAGAAAAGCTGTTTTGACATCCATCTGATGAAGCTCCAAATCATAATGTGCTACAAGAGCCATGATTATCCTTAGAGAGTCTTTCGTTGAAACTGGAGAGAAAGTCTCCTTATAGTCAATCCCTTCCTTCTGAGTAAAACCCTTAGCTACAAGACGCACCTTATACCTCTCCACATTACCATTAGAATCCCGCTTGGTCTTAAAAATCCATTTGCAACCAATGGGTTTATTACCTTCTAGTAGTGGGACAAGTTCCCAAACTTTATTGTCTTGTATGGATTTATACTCCTCTTTCATTTCTTCAATCCACTTTTCCGAATTGGAACTTTGGATGGCTTCACGAACGTTTAATGGATCATTATCCATTAAGCCATCACCCTCATGTTCCAGGAGAAAGCAAATGTAATCATCCGGCATTGCATTTCTCCTTTCTCTAGTGGATCTACGCAAAGCTATTAGCTCTTGCAACTCTTGTCCATGTTCTTGAGGGTTTTGAGTTTGTCCTTCATGAATTACTAACTCACCTTGAGCAGGGAAGGTTTCATCAGCTATGTCTTGATGAGGTTCCAAATTCGCTTCATCAAAAGCAACAATATGAATCGCATCTAGAATAGATACGAATTCTTCCTCTAAGACAAATTTATAACCTTATCTTCCCCCTCAAACTCAATATCCTCAAAGAACGTGGCTGTACCCGTCTCAAATATGGATTTTAAATTTGGATCATAAAATTTACAGCCCCTTGATTTTTCAGAGTAACCAATAAAGTAACTGCTCACTGTACGGGAGTCCAATTTCTTTTCATGAGGCCTATAAGGCCTTGCCTCTGCTGGACATCCCCACACATGAAAATGCTTTAGACTAGACTTTCGCCCAGTCCAATGCTCATAAGGTGTTTTGGCAGTTGCCTTAGTTGGCACGCTATTAAGAATATAAGATGCAGTCTTAAGCGCCTCTCCCCAGAGTGACTCCGGTAAGGTAGAGTGACAAATCATACTCCTCACCATGTCCTTAAGAGTTCGGTTTCGTCTTTCAGACACACCATTCATGCTAGGCGATCCTGGCATGGTGTACTGTGGGACTATACCACATTCCTCTAGGTATTTGGCAAAAGGCCCTGGACGTTGTTCACCTGAACCGTCGTATCTACCGTAGTATTCACTACCACGGTCAGATCTGACACACTTAATCCTTTTGCTGAGTTGATTTGACGCACTTAATCCTTTTGCTGAGTTGATTTTCAACTTCAGCCTTAAAAGTTTTGAACACGTCCACCGGTTGGGACTTTTCATGAATAAGAAAAATGTATGTATAACGAGAATAATCGTGTATGAATGATATGAAGTATTGTTGACCATTCCATGAAGCCGTAGGGAATGGCCCATATATATTCGTATGTATCAATTCTAAGACGTCTGAAGCTCTATATGCACCATATTTCGATTGTTTGGTTTGTTTTTCTTTTATGCATTTAACACAAACATTAAGGTTTTGAAGTCAATGGAATCCAAAATCCCATCTGACACAAGACGCTCAATTCTCTTTTGAGAAATGTGACCTAGACGCTTGTGCCATAATGCACCTGAATTATTATTTTCAATTTTACGCTTAGTACCACGTGATTCCATATTCAGGGTTTCGCTATAATCAGCTATAATATTCAGCATATACAGATTGTCATTTAACATTAGTGCACCTGTTCCAATAACATTTGAATTTAAAGACAATTGAACCGAATTGTTTCCAAATGAACTACTATAACTGAATTTGTCCAAATAAGAAACAGAAATTAAATTTCGTCTAAAAGATGGTACAAAAAAAGTGTCTTTCAAATCCAAATAGAAACCAGTACACAATAACAGTCTAAAATGCCCTATAGCTTCCACTTCTACCGATTTTCCATCGCCA
>NC_032018.1:8161934-8172523 GCF_001865875.1 Lupinus angustifolius
CCATTAATATCAAGTCTTTGGACAATGATATTAACTACAAGTGGTACTCTTGTTGTAATGATCAAACATTTATAATAAGGCATGTCAACTGACGAATCCCTCTTTGGATTGATTCACCAGTCACAGGTGTGTATGATCTTTAGCCAAATATCAACTTTCCTTTGGGCCAATCAATACTTGCATGAATAATCATACACACTTACATCCAATATTCCTCATGAGTTATATCCATGAAAGGGGTCACTTTGGCAACATTTCACTTCAATTGGCTCACTTGAAATAACAGACAACTTAATGGACAACCAAAAAACAATTAAAGTCAATGCACAAAGATACCAAAGCCCCACAAATCTTATTGGACTCTCGCTTGGGCGAGGTACTCTCGCTTGGGCTTAATAGAAGACAAAGCTTATGTTCAGTTCTCACTTGGGCGAGGAACCCTCGCTTAAGCGAGGTACTCTCGCTTAAGCGCAATAGAAGCCAATGCTTCTGTTTAGCTCTCACTTGGGCGAGACACTCTCGCTTGGGCGAGACACTCTCGCTTGAGTGCAATAGAAGCCAATGCTTCTGTTTAGCTCTCGCTTGGCGAGACACTCTCGCCTGAGCGAGGTACTCTCGCTTGAGCGCAATAGAAGCCAATGCTTCTGTTTAGCTCTCGCTTGGGCGAGAGCTCTGCGACAGAAAACGAACAAGGCAATTTCTGCATCGTTCTTCTCCGAAAAACCTCCCAAAAATTCAAGAAAACACCAAAAAACATCGATTCATTTCGAATCTATATCTATATACATGGAAAACAATCAATTTCTATCCTAATCGAGCCATGGTATAAATAAAACCCAAAACCCTAAATCAATCCAGATTTTGGGGAAGAAAAACAAGAAACCTAATTTCACACATGAATCAAATTAGGACGGCTCTAATACCACTTGTTGGAGATTTTCCAACTATATTCCTTAGATTGAATGTGGAAACCCTAATGATCATGGCTTTGTTCCTATAACACAATGTTTATGCCCATACATAAACCCAAATGGAACAACCATGATCCAGACCGAAGAAACCCCAATTGATTTCATGGTGAAGAAGAAGAAGAACATACCTTGATTAGCCATTTGGAATCTCGAAGGTATGAGGGTGTGATGATCTTCCAGATGTTAGAGCACTTGATGGTTTTCCTTATGCTTCTCTAGAGGGGAATGAGAATGCCAAGTTCTTTTTAAGTGTTGCTTGATGATGTTGTTGCCTTATGGTTCCCTTATGGAATTGCGATGGTATGTTATCTTATATTTGATAACTCTTCACAATTCCCTTTATTCTCATCAGCCTACTCAACAAAATCCGTCGCTCTACAAATCATAATTCTGATTCAGTCCATTCATCAAATCAGAAATTGCCTGAAGGTATCTACACTTATAATATTTCATGACACATATGCCCTTAGCCACCAAATTAATTACTGAAGATCATTTTATATATTGGCTAATTACATAATGACCATAACACAATTATAGAATTATATTTGTGACCCATAAATTGTCATAAATTCTAACAGTCTCCCACTAGTCACACATATGATTCTTCGTACGTGTTATCCTTATTGCGCGCTTAAATATTGCCTTTATGACTCAGGCATACCCAAATTATCTCGTCCATTAGTCTTGTCTCCATATAGAATCACAGTGAATTTCGCCATATCAATCATGACTAATTCAACAATGATCACCAACATTGACACAACTAAATGACATAGATTCATCATGAAATGTGTAGCATGAAAATCACATGAATATGATCTGTACATGTCAATTTTCAACTGGTCCTACTTAACTTTAGTGAGATCCTTAATAATAACATAAAACCTTATTGTACAAAGTATAAGGACACAATTCCCTTTATTCTCATCAGCCTACTCAACAAAATCCGTCGCTCTACAAATCATAATTCTGATTCAGTCCATTCATCAAATCAGAAATTGCCTGAAGGTATCTACACTTATAATATTTCATGACACATATGCCCTTAGCCACCAAATTAATTACTGAAGATCATTTTATATATTGGCTAATTACATAATGACCATAACACAATTATAGAATTATATTTGTGACCCACAAATTGTCAGAAATTCCAACAAGTTATTCTCAGTGCGTACATGATTCACTCTAACACCTCTATAGAGAGTAACTCTCTAATAGTGTTGTGCTTACAACGAATTTGTCGTTTCTTACCGTTATAAAAGTGGTTCTCACTTTTTGCAATAGTCGCGATACTATCACAATGGATCAACACAACTGATATCAGTTTTCCCATATGAGAATCTCTATAAGCAAGTTTTTCAGCCAACTCGCTTCTTCACTAGCTGTTGCTAGTGCTATCATCTCAACTTTCATAGTTAATTAAACTAAAATAGTCTATTTCTTGTAAGACGATAAATTGTTCATCTCATTATTTATGGCTTCTTGCCACAAATTTGCATCCAAAGAAGTCAAAACTTCTTGGAAAGTTGATGAATTCTCCCCCAATATACAGACAATATAATCAGGTCTATACTCTCTAGCAATTCTTGTTCTCTTACTTTTTTAGGTTCTATTTCAAACCTTTCATTTTTATCACTATCTCTAATCACAAGTATGTGACTAGTTGATGTGTACCCACTATTCCTCAATTTAAAAAGGAATTTCTCTTCATTGAAGTCAACATTCTTAGACAAAATGATCACTTTTGCGTTAAGGTCATAAAACATGTACGTCTTGTTGTTTACACCATACCCAATGAATATACATTTATAGGCTCTTTGAGTTTAACTCTCTAGGGCCATACAATCAGAAATGATTTCATGAGTAATTCTATGTATCTCATATGATTGAGACTCTACTGATTTATTATCAGTCATATGATGTGTGGGGTAGTGGCTAACATCATTGTTTTATTTTACCTTCCTCGGTATCATATTTCTTTCTTTATCAAGTGCATACCAAATTAATTTGAAAAGCTTATATGAGCTATAGTAATCATATATATCATCTAACAACTTATTCATAATGAAATTATTACACATGTAATCATTTTCATCTTATAGAGCTATATTAATAGTTAGTTTATCCTTTTTTTCCAGCTTTTTGTAGTAGCATTAGGACATTGATTTTCAAAACGTGTGCAACTTTTCTCATAGTGAGGAAAAATTTCATCTTATGTTGCTAACGTTTGAAATTTGTCCCATTAAACCGAAATGGTTTTTTCAAGCCATAGTTGTTCGGTCTAGTAATATTATCTACGAATGTCATTGCAGTAAAATCGTCTTAAAATTGTTGTTACCCTAGCTTGCAACAATTATAAAGGGCACGAAATAATACTTACTGGTTGAGTCATGACCAGGTCGCTCTCTTTAAGACGTTTCGTGGCACTGCAAAAAATGTGCAAGCAGACTATCAACCACACCATCATAGGATAAAACAGTCAAGATCCCTGTTACCGAATTCTTATTGCACTATAAGAACCGACCTCGAATACACCCATCACAATATGGCCACCAGTGCCAATTCTCGAAAAGCCACAATATGACTACTACTTCCAATTCTAAAAATACCCACAATATGGCTACCTGAACCAATTCTTTTTTCACAATATGGCTACTAGTGTCAATTCTCAAGATACCCATAATATGGCTACTTGTGCCAATTCTTTTTCCACAATACTAACTACTAGTGTCAGTTCTCGAAATGTCCACAATATGGCTACCCGTGTCAATTCTTTTCCCTCGATATTGACAACTAGTGTCAGTTCTCGAAATTCCCACAATATGGCTGCATGTGCCATTTCTTAGTACCACGGAAAGAAAGGGGAGAAGTTTGCCGGAAATGTATCGGCGGAAAATATGAGGGAGAAAGAAAAAGTTGAATGAAAGCGCATTCAACTTGGGGCGAGTTATAATGAGGGGAGAAAACCTCTATTTATAACATGAATTTTTTTCCAAGTTCTTCATCTCTCCGGTAGAGGACTTGGGAGTTGTTTTTTTTCAAAACTCTTCTATTTGGGACTTAGGAGTTTTTTAGATTTCACACCCAAAAGTTCTCCATTATGGTTTTAACAATCCATGTTCCATCAAATTGATTATTGAAAAAAAATACTCTTAAATAAAAAAAATTAGAGTAAAAGATGTTATACAAGTCATTTTACATCAAAAATTAACATTGAAATACTTAGAGGGGCTACATTTTTAGTTGTTTTGATTTTAGCTATTATCGTCAACTTTGGATAGAAAATACATACGTAGTAGAGGGACTAAATCCTGGAAAAACAACTAAAATCAACAAGAATAGTAACCATTTTTTCTAAGTATTTAATATTCTTTCATGTTAGTATAATCAAAACTAAGATCAACAAGAATGATGACCAAAACGGAAACTGACTAAAAACACATGAATTAAAATCTTTAGAAAAAACAAAACTAAAATCAAAATAAGGTAGTAAAATAATATTGAAATCTTTTAATAAACACAAAACAATTGGTATGCGTCTAGAAACATGTTCCTAAGATAATTCTTAAGTGTTTCTTTCATAAACATATTTTCGAAATCTATTTTAAGAACATATCTGGAAAGGTTTTTGTAGAAGTTTGGTGAATTAAAATAAATTCTTGACGATGATAGTTTTTCTCCCATTTTACCACACAAATCAACCTTATAAATTTTCCCTCAAGTATTGTTTAGAGATTCTTTTGGTACTACCAATGATATCCTTTTACCCTTTAGGTTTAAGGAATTAATCCCTTTTGGGTGTCTGACTGCTAATTCCAACAAGTATCGATCACAGAAATCAAACCCTTAACCTTTTAGTCATCTTATAGATCTAATGAAACCTTACATCACTAGACCAACAACTTATATGTAAAATTGTACAGAGATATGACTTAAATAACATTCCAGTGGCCCAATTTTTAATTATTTTTCAATAAAATAATATTAACAATTATCAAACTTTTTATTTTTATTTTTTACCTTATATACCTGTATTGAACTCTCATGTACTCATTGATAGGTTCTTCATCCAGCGGGAGATGATTGGAAAGTGGGCCAAGGTTCATGGATAGGTCCATTTAAATAAAACTCAATAATAGTCTCAAACTCCAAATCCACTAACTTAACACACATTGAGGTCTACGTTTTTCTTTCGAATAGTAAGAGGAAATTTCTCTCATTTTCTCTACAAAGAAACAAGGTGTGGCACGTTGGAAATCATTCCTATGAAACCTGTGATTCTTTTGGACACAACGGTACACGTGGCTTGTTTTTTGATGTACATGAAGTTACATTTGTATTCATTCTGAATTGCTTTTCTTTGGGTCATTTTCTCAAACACCTTATGCTCATTCCAAATTTTATAAACTGAAGTAGGCTTGGTTTATATTTATCAATCATGATCAGGATTAGATCAAAAGTACATGTTTTATCGGCTGTGGCACTACGTCTCAGCTACCATTTACTTCATGCTAATCACTATCAGAGAGTTCAGCAGCCCTTGATGAATGCAGCTTCCAATTTCTTGAACCCGTCAACAAAGTCTGACACTTTTTCAGCTCCATCACAATTTAGTTTCTCGGTCAGGCTCTTTTCTTCATCAATTGATGCCCCTGCGCCAGGATTGGATGATGAGGACGATAATGATGATGATGAGGATGGTAATGATGATGATCATGCCAATACTAGTCTCTTACATTTAAGAGATGATGGCCTTGCCCAAGATGTTAAAACCATTTTGGATATATTTCATGAACCGGGTTCTGGTCCATCTGAAATTAAGCGTAAGCTTGAGCATTGCAGTGTTAGGACATCCTTGGAGCTGGTTGTGGAGGTCCTTTCGAGAATTCGCAATGATTGGGAAACAGCTTTCACTTTTTTCTTGTGGGCTGGCAAGCAAAAAGGGTATGCTCATTCCATTCGCGAGTACCATTCAATGATCTCTATCCTCGGCAAGATGAGGAAGTTTGATACTGCTTGGAGCTTAATTGAGGAAATGAGAGGAGGTAGAACAGGTCCTTCGCTTGTAACCCCGCAAACTCTCTTGATTATGATCAGGAAATACTGTGCTGTACATGATGTTGGAAGGGCTATAAATACTTTCTATGCTCTTAAACGGTTTAACTTTCAAATTGGACTGGAAGAATTTCAAGGCCTTCTTTCTGCCCTTTGCCGGTACAAGAATGTGCAAGATGCTGAGCACCTTCTGTTCTGCAACCAAAATGTATTCCCATCTGACACCAAAAGCTTTAACATTATTCTGAATGGATGGTGTAATTTGATTGTTAGCACACGTCACGCAGAAAGAATTTGGCAGGAGATGAGCAAAAGAGGAATCCAACATGATGTTGTCTCTTATGCAAGTATCATATCTTGCTATTCAAAAACATCTAAACTTTACAAGGTGCTCAGGTTGTTTGACCAAATGAAGAAAAGGAATATCACTCCAGATAGGAAGGTCTATAATGCGGTCATTCACGCTCTTGCAAAGAGTAAGCTTGTGAAAGAAGCTATCAATCTCATTCGAACAATGGAAGAAAACAATGTTACTCCAGATGTTGTTACTTACAACTCCCTGATCAAGCCTCTCTGCAAAGCTCGCAAATTAGATCAGGCCGAAGAATTTTTTGATGAGATGTTGAAACGGGGTCTATCACCTACAATTCAGACTTTTCATGCTTTCCTACGCATGTTAAGGACCAAGGAAGAAATATATGGGATTTTAGACAACATGAGAAAGCTGGGTTGCTCTCCAACTATTGAGACCTACATAATGTTAATCAGAAAGTTTAGCCGTTGGCGCCAGCTTGACGATGTCTTCAAGGTATGGAATTTAATGAGGGAAGGTGGAATTGGCCATGACCGTAGCTCTTATATTGTACGGATTCATGGGTTATTTCTGAATGGAAAGCTGGAGGAAGCAAACAGATATTACATCGAGATGCAGGAGAAGGGCTTTCTCCCGGAACCGATGACGGAAAAAATGCTTCAGGCATGGATTTCTGGGAAACAATTAACAGATGGCCAGATGACAGAGTTAGAGAAAAATCAGTTGGAACTTGATACTCTGACAAAGAAAGTCAAGGCTGAACATAGTAAATTTGACAGGGAAAAAGATTTTCTACACCAACCTGAGATGAGAAGAGTAGTAAGAGAAGGGGGATTTTCTTTTCTGGAGCAGTAAATCCTAATTTAACTGAGGGATCAATGATAAGTTCTTTATCTATGATGATGCTTGTTGATCAGCATATATTTTCAAATTTGATTGTATTCTTCTTACAGATTCTTGGTATGCTAGTGTATACCCAAAATCCAGGAGGCTTGAATTGCATTTGCATAAGCAAGTAAGATTTAGACGGTTTGGGAGTTACATATGTTATCTCAAAGTTTGTATTAATCATGTACCACTCGTTTTTCATTGATAAGAAAAGTAAAACATGAGTTAAATATATCTTAATTTTATATTTTCTATCGAATGAGAATGAAATAATACATAGATTGTTATACATCTCGGGAGAAAATATCTGCTCCCCCAAGAATAATACATAGGTACTTGTATGTAATTGCATGAGCTTTAGGCATAAAATCCAGACAGGTAAAGTTAAAAACTTACATTAAATGTTGTTGTTAGTATGGTTGAAATATATTTTTATATGAAGTCTTATATTGCCTAATATTTGAATATAGGAGATAACCAATGCTATATACTGAATGCAAATTTCTGGTTATAACTTATACCAATTAGACGTACATTTGAGCCTTGTGCCCATAGGTGTGCTAGAGATTGCAATTATAATCTTTTATAATATATTGGTAGTCGTTAAGCGATTACATGGACGTAACAATTGGTCGAACCTTGTTAACAAATATTTTGTCTTTATCTCTTTTATTTATTTCTTGACCTTATTTGACTGTTGTGGCCAACGTTGTGCAACAATTAGTATTAGAGCCAATGGGCAGATGCCTCTTAATTGAGATGCTAAATTCATGGTGGAGAAGTTCCATGGAACTTGTAAACTTGGTCTGTGGCAATGGAGGGTGAAAGATATGTTCGACATACAAGGTCTGTCAAAGGTACTATGCGAGAATAGACCAGTTGAGTTGAAGGAAACACGATGAGACCATGGTCGGGATCATGATCGTTTTGGATCCAGAAGCCTAGAAATCCTTGTCTTGGATTTGAACCTAGGTGAAGCATTGGGCTTTTTGAGATAAGTGTTGACAATATCTCTCCACCTTTCGGAGATGATGATCTCATATGAGTAGAGAAATAATGAATCTTTATAGTGTTTCCGTAGCGCCTTGTTGAAGGATGTTAATTGCTAGTGAATTCACGAGAGAAAACAAGCACTGACTGACATTGATGAAGGGTGTAACATGAATATTCACTTGGATGCAAGGTGTAACATGAACATTGATAGAGATACAAGGTGTGACATGAGTATTAGCTTGGGTACAAGGGTGTAACATGAGCATTGATTGACATTGATGCAATGTGTGTTATGTGGGAGTACTCCTTAAGGTAGAGTATGATAGTTGTTTTTGAATAATGATTGTGGAGTAGACAATTATGATAGTTATTTATGTTTTTCAAGGAAGTTCCATGGTTTAGCTGAGATGAGTATTGAAGAAGGTGATTGTTGACGAACATTGATAGGGCAAATCGCAAGTGCACGATTATGTCGTCAAGTAATAAAATATTGATCACACGAGAACTGAAAAACTCATTTAATTATAATAATTAATTTACAATTAACTCAAATAAGGAATAAAATTGAATTTAGAACAATTGCAAAGAATAATTATGAAAATAATCAAAAGAGATTGAAATCTAATTTAGGAAGAGTTCCCAGGATAAAGGTTACCGCCTTTACACTCGCAAATCCTTGTTTTGCTCCTTTTCATGAACTTTAAGTTGGGAGGGTGAATTGCTTTTTGATATGTGTCATCCTCTCTCGAGTTTCGGCACGTGTACTCAATTGAAGTCGCACTTACTCTCGTGGTACGATTGTCAATCAAATCCTTTACTTGGATCTTTCTATCCAATCGCTTCGTAACAACCCAAGGTGAATTCTAGAAACCTCCGAGAATCCTAATACTACTATCGTGAATTAGGATTCTAGTTTGAATAACTGAATGGTCGGATAGTTGGATTCACCTCTCGGTCCTTCTCCAATGTATCTAAGAGGTGTAATTTGTTGGTCAGATAACTCAGACGAATAAAATTCAGTTTAATGATTCAAATCACAACACTCAATGAAATAGAAATAAGAACAACTATTTATTGAATGTAAAAGGACATAACACCAATCCTAGAAACAAAGAGAATTACTCACTCATGATATAGAAGAGAATCCTAAATTCTAAATTAGAGAATTGTAATGTAAAGAATAGTGTAAAGGGAGAACCCTTATTTATCCTAATTACAAAAATATTGGGTTAAGCCCAACAAAACAAATCTAAAAATAGGAATATAATATAACATATATGACTTCTTTTGGTCCTTCAATTGTTCTTCGCATAGCCTCAACACTGAATTTAATCTTCTTGCATCCAATCTCTACTCTTTTTTGCTTTAGTCCATCCAAACTGCACAACATAGCTAAAAACACCCGCTCAATCCGAACAAAAAGAAATAAAAGCTAAAACAATCCTAAAGTCCTAATTATGTCCTAAAATGCAAGTTAAATGCAATGCAAATGTAGTATAATTTCACACTTATCAATTGTGGAGTAGACAATTATGATAGTTATTGATGTTTTTCAAGGAAGTTCCATGATTTAGCTGAGTTGAGTATTGAAGAAGGCAGTTGTTGGCGAACATTGATGTAGAGGTTCCATAGTGCTAAATGACTTCCTAGTAGTGGGGAACTAGGCGGTGTGTTCGATTATATGACTATACTGATATGGAGAAGCTTCACTACAAGTTTGGGGAACTATGATCTTGGTAACATCGTAAAGGAAATGCTTTTATGTTGAAGGGGAGCATGCTCTTATGTGGATGAGTCGTTAAAGAGAGTTAGACATTGAGCAAGGTAGATCGAGATATTCGCCAAGGTGGAGATTCATGCGTAGATTTACTATGGAGCGTGATATTTATTTATTTTAGTCAAAGCGAAAATTGTTGGAATTTTCTTGAAATTTACTATTATAATAACTCCCACATCACCAAAGATTGAATGGAGGAGAAAGATCAATGCTATATAATCAACTCAAGTCCTTTATTATCTAATAATATATTAATAATCGTTTAATGCTATTAGAGAAGTAAGCACAAATGGTCATGGTCGAACCCATCAATGAATTCCCTTTCTTAGTCTTCCTTTTCTATATCCACAAATGGCTTCCAACCCAATTGGTAGATGGTGTTACACCCATTTTCCTAATGTGAAAAATAACATTAAATACAAGAATATCTAACATGTTCTCGACTAATTATGAATTGTCTACGAAAATAACATATATTTCTTCTTTTCATAATGAAAACTACGTCTAATCTATAAAATGTATTTTACATATCATTATCTTTATAGACTAACATAACGCAATGTAAAATCCAATATATATATATATA
>NC_032018.1:8172623-8190311 GCF_001865875.1 Lupinus angustifolius
TATATATATCATATAGAGAAATTTCTTAATGCCATCACACATGGTCTCAAAATATGAATCATCAATAATGCTAACTGTTAGTAATATACACGACAGTCAATAACATATATACACCCTTATTCGAGTAGGATATCTATATGCATACATAAACAAACCAAAACTTCATCAAAATTGGTTGTACATTATGAACGATCTATATCCAAAGAAACTAGATGGTGAAGTCATGGACATGATAGGTGACCAGAGTATCGACTAAGTCTCTTTAACCTACCACCTTATGAGATGCTATCATCGGAATTCCCCTCAAGTTCGTCCTCATCGGTATTGGTTATATACCACACTATCCTCATTCATAGTCTCAACATGTGAGGGTGAATATATTAGTGTGGGAGATAACTGGATCATCTTTCCTAGGCGCAATGTATTAACACTGTCAAAGACTTCGCCCTCAAATATTGTGAAAATGAGTTCCCAAGGTATACTCACACACTCCCCTCATCAAAGATGTGGGAGGAACTCATAATGTATTCCATTGGTCCTCAACTTTCACCTCCAACGAATTAGAATATCTTTCCCTTGTAGTACTCTAGGATCAGTCATAAAAATTATTGTTCTTTTGTTATGGGAAAGCAAAAGCTAAACCTAAGAAGAGATAACCTTCCTATCCTAGAAATAAACTTGGGACAATTGCATATCCAAACCCTCGAGACGCTAGAGGATGACTCACGTAGACCATGATTAGTTTAAAAGTAGGGTGCCTATCTAATGCACGAGAGACAAAAATGGGTGGCTTAGCCCTATGAATGTCACGATAAATAGGGCAAGATGGATAACCAGGAAAAATCAAAGGTGGGGTAGAATCAAACCTGCTAACGATAGTTGGAGGTATGGACTGTAGCTCATAACCAATTGGATGTGCATGGCGTACACCACTAGGACAGTCGAGCGGTGAGGGAAGGGAATCCATGAAAATCACCACTAGTGAACCAACCTCAATCTCTCCCTGAACGAGAAATGAACTAACTCTATCACTCATGGGGGAGTCATATATAAATATTTTTAGGATTCATCAATACCTGAAATGTTAAACTGGAGAGTAAGTGTTTCCATATGTGATAAATAAAAAACATATAAAACACATAAATCGTATAATAAACATCATATGATAACTAATGAATATAGTTATATATGAAATTGTGATGTCACGATGATGTCTACTCCAACGCAACTGCTAAATATTTAAATGAGTTTATGGAGAAATGCCTCCTAATAGGTCCCCTAGCACACAATCAGCAAAAATGGTACCGATACTGGTCAAACCTGACTAATCTTGTGCACTTCTTAAGAAGCGTTCAAGATGAATACAATGTTGTGCCCACAATTGATAACTCTTAGGCAAACTATCATGTACTTAGTAATGTCGGAATACCCACTAGCCGATAAGATAACCTCCATATCATCTTGAATATGATACCTTCAAGGGTGTGTTAGAGGTTACTATAGTTATAGCAAAGCGTCCTGTTGGCTCAGGGGAGCTACCAATTTCCTGAAAGATCAATCTACACCCGCAATGTTCCCTCAATCAGTTCACAAAGACAAGGTACCATATGGGTTCTCCATATAAAAAACAATGTCATATCTTCTCATAGACTATGCTATTAATAGTAGGTATAGTGACATGAATCGATTCATGCAAAACATGACTTCAGATTCTTTATGGAAACTAGCTGTTTTTTAGGATAACCAAATGCTTTGTAAAAATATAAGTTTTCAATGAGAAGATGTTCTTATAATTAAAAATTATTGTTCTTTTGTTATGGGAAAGCAAAAGCCAAACCTAAGAAGAGATAACCTTCCTATGCTAGAAATAAACTTGGGACAATTGCATAACCAAACCCTCGAGCCGCTAGAGGATGACTCACGTAGACCATGATTAGTTTAAAAGTAGGATGTCTATCTAATGTACGAGAGACAAAAATGGGTGGCTTAGCCCTATGACTGTCACGATAAATAGGGCAAGATGGATAACCAGGAAAAATCAAAGGTGGGGTAGAATCAAACCTGCTAACGGTAGTTGGAGGTATGGACCGTAGCTCATAACCAATTGGATGTGCATGGCGTACACCACTAGCACAGTCGAGCGGCGAGGGAGAGGAATCCATGAAAATCACCACTGGTGATGATAATATCTACATCTCCTTGATACACTGCCCGATGTCAACCAACCTCAATCTCTCCCTGAACGAGAAAGGAACTAACTCTATCACTCATGGAGGAGTCATATATAAAGATTTTTAGGATTCATCAATACCTGAAATGTTAAACTGGAGAGTAAGTGTTTCCATATGTGATAAATAAAAAACATATAAAACACATAAATCGTATAATAAACATCATATGATAACTAATGAATATAGTTATATATGAAATTGTGATGTCACGATGATGTCTACTCCAACGCAACTGCTAAATATTTAAATGAGTTTATGGAGAAATGCCTCCTAATAGGTCCCCTAGCACACAATCAGCAAAAATGGTACCGATACTGGTCAAACCTGACTAATCTTGTGCGCTTCTTAGGAAGCGTTCAAGATGAATACAATATTGTGCCCACAATTGATAACTCTTAGGCAAACTATCGTGTACTTAGTAATGTCGGAATACCCACTAGCCGGTAAGATAACCTCCATATCATCTTGAATATGATACCTTCAAGGGTGTGTTAGAGGTCACTGTAGTTATAGAAAAACGTCTTGTTGGCTCAAGGGAGCTACCCATTTCCTGACAGATCAATCTACACCCGCAATGTTCCCTCAATCAATTCACAAAGACAAGGTACCATATGGGTTCTCCACATAAAAAAACAATGTCATATCTTCTCATAGACTATGCTATTAATAGTAGGTATAGTGACATGAATCGATTCATGAAAAACATGACTTCAAATTCTTTATGGAAACTAGCTATTTTTTAGGATAACCAAATGCTTTGTAAAAATATAAGTTTTCAATGAGAAGATATTCTTATAATTAACTCGTAAATTGAATATCTTAAATCTCGACTTATAAAGGTAGTGTCCCTATATTTTTAGAACAAACACTATTGCATCAAATTCTAAATCATGGGTGAGGTAATTCTCTTTGTTAGTTCTCAATTGGTAAGAAGTGTAAGCTACTACTTTTCGGTTCTATGTTAAACACATCCTAGACCCTATTTGATGTGACCTCTTCTGTAAAAGGCTCTTACACGATCTATCTTGGTTGGTGTTTGGCCAAGCTCGCGGTTGAGTAGAGCTTTTAAGAAAATAATAGGCAATAGAAATGTAAACTAGGATAAAAGAAGATGGAAAAGACTTGAGGTGAAAGGCGCCACAACACTTATGAGGTGTTGATAAGCCAAAGTGATGCTCGCCACAAGAACCTGGTTCTTGATAAGAACTTCTAATCTTGGTTCCGCCAAGAAGATTTGGAGAATACTCTCCCAAGGATGCAATCCCCAATTCACAAAGAATTATGATTCAACTTAACTTGTTTATTCCATTGTATAAAGCTTACATTTATAGAGAAGCCATCTAGGCTTCCACGACTTGTGAAACACAAAAGAAGTAAGGCTAATGCATGGTAACTTAACATAGGATACCATGAGCCAAATGAATCTATTCCTAAACTAGACTACATTCGGTTGGTAATTAGATTAGCACATGTACTTCATGTGCTTTATTACATTAAAAGAAAACATAAAGACATTGGCCTAGGATGCCTTGGTTGCAACAGTTGAAACTTGATTAGCTTAGGATTCATTTTTTCCTTAAGTGAACGACTTCATCCTTTAGGCACATGTTGAATAAGGCTTAATGCCTTCATTAAAGTTTCACGACAAAACTTGATGAGTTTGTATAGGATGCTTGCATTCTTTGTAGTCTCGACTCATATTTCAGCACATGGTAGAATGTTGGAGTTATTGTCTCCATAATGGCCCTCGGGTGCACTTAAGATTGACAGAGGATTCTCTTTGTCCAAGGAGAGAATTCCCTCGACAGAAAGGTGATAGATAATGAGTTGAATGGCTTAGGATGTCGTTGTCTTGAAGTAACCAAGCCTCAACACGTAGAACACGACCATTAATCCACATCAATGCACACATAAAGTCTTCAATGAGCACATGACAATTTCCCACGAGCAAATTTGTTCCAACAACTCTGAAAATGAATTAGGATTCCCCTGGATGATTTGTGCCCAGGTGAGTTAAGCTCCAATGGTCTAGACAAGGTGTTTAAGCACCATAAATGCCCCATTTAAGCCACTCCACGATCATATTCCTCATTCCCTCGAGCATTCCTCCTCCAACGGCTACAATAACTCTTATTCACCTGCCAAATAATATTAGAATAAGTTAGAATACTTTTGGTTCATGAAAATTATAGGTTGGTCCAAGCATTAAAGTGTCGGTTACACTTTTAGGCCTAGTTTACGTCTCATGAGCCAATTTTCGAATTAGACATTATTTATGGGCAAATTTAATAAACAAACACTGAAATAAATTAAACTAAGTGTTGGTCAAAAATTGGCCCACACAATTATTATTGAAATTAAAATGTTTCATGCCACACATGTTGGCTAGGCCTGACTCGGTGTGGCTACACCCAGTGCTTGATGTGGCAGGCTAGGCGTATGCACCTCGGTCAGATTTCCTAGCTAGGCCAGATTGGCCCAGCGCCTGGCTTAACACTTGGTGCGCCAGGAACTTCCACTCGGTCAGTCATGCCTCGGTTTGACTTGGTGCTTGATGCACCTGGCCTTGTGCCACAATCAGAATTATCCCGGTCAAGCTTGGTACTTGATGCACCTGGCCCCGTGCCAGGGTCAGATTTAACACCTTGGTCAAGCTCGTGGCCTGTCTCATGCGCTTGGCTTGTCTCATGCATGGTCTGGTCCATCCTTAGCTCGGTCAGAACCATGGACCAAGATGCTACTGAGCATCTTTAAACCCCCTTGGGCTAACTTTGGCTCACCATCATGGATCAATCCAATGAGTTATCCAAGGGCATTTTGTGCCCTTTTTGCATGTGCCTTAGTCATAGGACCACTTATGACTTAAAGACCATCATAATCAATATTAGGAACTTTGGTATTGCATTATCCCCTCCTTCTTGGAAAGATTTCGACCTCGAAATTGTATCTCCATCACCTAGATCAAAAGGAGATAAATCAGCAACATTAAAAGTAGCACTTATACTACCATATTCACTTGGAAGCTCAAGTTTATAAGCATTGTCGTGAATTTTGGCTACCACCCGAAATGGGCCATCTCCCCTTGGGAGTAGTTTGGACTTCCGTTGTTCAGGAAATCTTTCTTTCCTCATGTGTACCTAGACCCAATCTCCAGGTTCAAATACCATAGTTTTCTTTCCCTAATTGACTTGTTTAGCCACACTTACATTCTTTTTTTCAATCCTAGCTTTTACTTGCTCATGTAATTTCTTAACATAATCAACTTTAGCCTTCCCATCTTTGTGCTTCAAAATAGATCGATTAGGTAAGAGTAATAAATCAAGTGGGATTAAGGGATTAAAACCATATACAACTTCAAACAGGGACGTTTGAGTGCTACTATGGGTTGCCATAGGCAAATTCTACATGTGGTAAGCATTCTTGCCAGGACTTAATATTCTTGGTTATCATAACCGTTAAAAGAGTGGAAAATGTCCTATTCACTACTTCTGTATGTCCATCCGTTTGGGGATGACAAGTTGTGGAAAAGAGGAGCTTTGTTCCAAGCTTTCCCCATAGTGTTCTTCAAAAATGACTAAGGAATTTTGTATCCCCATCACTTACAAGGCTCTTTGGTAGGCCATGAAGCCTAACAATCTCCCTAAAAAACAAGTCAGCTATGTGATTAGCATCATCAACTTTTCTAAAAGGAATGAAATGTGTCATTTTAGAAAATTGGTCTACCACTATAAGAATATAATCCTTACCCGTTTTTGTCCTAGGCAATCCCAAGAATAAAGGCCATAAGGCATTACCTTAGATTTAGACTTTTTGTATGTCATACATTTCTCATAGTGGTTTTGCACATCTTGCTTCATTCATGGCCAAAACAAAATGTTCATTCAACATGTCTAGAGTCTTTTGGACACCAAAATGTCCCATTAAACCCCATTCATAGGATTCTCTTAAAAGCATGTCCCTAATGGAGCATTTGGGCACATATAATTGTTTTTCTTTGAACAAAAATCCATTGTGCCTAAAATACCCATTTTGGGCCGAATGCTCACAAGCAACATAGATTTTCGAGAAATCTCTGTCTTGCTTGTATTGTTCCTTAATGCCTTAAAGGCCAAAAAGTTTTGTTTCAAGAGTGAATAGTAAAGCATGTCTCCTTGAAAGGGCATTTGCCACCACATTGGCCTTCCCTTTCCTGTGTTTCACCACATATGGAAATTGTTCTAAAAACTCCACCCATTTTGCATGCATCTTATTTAACTTGCCTTGGACCTTGAGATATTTAAGGGACTCATGATCACTATGGATCAAACTCCTTTGGAAGTATATAGTGTTGCCACGTTTGGAGTGCCCTCACCAATGCATAGAGTTCCTTGTCATAGGTAGAGTAATTAAGTGTTGGTTCACTCAATTTCTCATTGAAGTAAGAGATTGGATGTCTTTTCTGTATCAAAAAAGCTCCAATTCCAATATTAGAGGCATCACATTCAATTTCAAAGACTTAGAAAAGTTAAGTAGCAATAGTACGACTACACTAGTGAGTTTCTCTTTAAGTTTATTAAAAGCCTCCTCTCGTCTCCCCCCCCATTGGAAGACTACATTTTTCTTTACTAGTTCATTGAGCAGGGATGCCAAAGTGCTAAAATCTTTAACAAATCTCCTATAGAAGCTTGCCAAACCATGAAAACTTTTTATTTCGGTCACCGTTTTAGGAGTAGGCCACTCCTTAATGGCCTTAATTTTCTCTTGATCCACATGGACCTCGTTAGCATTAATCATGAAACCTAGGAAAATTACATGATCTACATAAAATGTGCATTTTTCAATATTGGCATATAATTTATCTTTTCGTAGAACTAATAAAACAACCTTAAGATGCTCATGATGTTCCTCCAACGTTTTTGAATAGATTAATATATCGTCAAAATAAACAACAACAAACTTACCTAATAATTCTCTCAAGACATGATTCATCAAGCGCCCAAAGGACATGACTAGCCATTCATATAAGCCATAGGTGGTCTTGAAGGCAGTCTTCCACTCATCTCCTTCTCGGATTCTGATTTGACGGTAGCCACTTTTAAGGTCTATTTTTGAAATAGTGGTGGCACCATACAATTCATCCAAGAGGTCATCCAATCTTGGTATTGGATGCCTATATTTGACCGTGATATTGTTAACGACCCTACAATCGGTTCACATCCTCCATTTCCCATCCTTTTTAGGGACTAGGATCACGGGAATGACACAAGGGCTCAAACTCTCTTGAACCCATCCCTTTTCCATTAACTCACCAATCTGATTTTGGATCTCCTTAGTCTCGACGGGATTACACCTATATGCATGCCTATTAGGTAGAGAAGCTCCAGGCACCAAGTCAATTTGGTGTTCAATCCCTCTCAAAGGGGGTAATCCGTGAGGAACCTCCTTAGGGAACACATCGGAAAACTCCTGTAACAATTTGTGAACAAACAATGGAAATTCTCCTTCCTTAGAAGGGTTAGTGGTTAGAAATAATTTCCTACTGAATAATAGGTACAAAGGTTGCTTTGTTACCAAAGCTTGTTTGATTTCCCCCTTGTTGCCACGTACCTTTCTTTTGTGAGAGCCTTGCTCTTATCCTCACTTTGTTCCCTCGGAATTGCACTTAATTTTTAACTTCCCCTTTTTTTCTCTCTCTAACTCAATTTTTCTTCTCAAGATCTCTTGATCCTCACTTGCATAGTAGACAATGGTGATAGTGTCACCTTGCGGTCTTGATGCTTGAAGGAAAATTTGTTGGTACGCCCATCATGCAATGTTGCTTTGTCATATTGCCATGGACGACCTAGTAGCAAATGACTAGCCTCCATATCCACCACATCACATAGAACTGAATCTTCATATCTCCCAATGGAGAATTGGACTTCTACTTGTTTGTTGACAAGCATCTCTCCTACGTTACTTAGCCATTGAAACCGGTAAAAAGTAGGATGCGGTTTAGTCACAGGGTTAAGCTTAGTTACTAGCCTTGTACTAGCCACATTGGTACACTTTCCATTATCAATAATCAAAGAACAAACTTTGTCTTTGGTCAAACATCTAGTGTGGAAGTTGTTTTCTCTTTGATTCGGTTCATGCTCATTGATTTGGCTATTTAGAAGCCTCCTTACCATGAACAATTCATTTATACTATCCATGGGACACTCTCGAACCATTTCACTCAAACTCATGTGTATCACTTACTTTTTTTGTGTGGAAAATGTAGGAAATTGTGTATCACTCAACACTCTATCCTCCACGACCTTCTTAAGTAAACCAAGTTTGAACCAAGAATTTGTGAAAGAAAATCACCCTAACTTCTCAATATGGAAATGTTGTGACTTAAGTTATATCTCAAAGAAAGAATTTGACACTTGACACTTTTTGACTCTTTTGGATTCTTTTGAACTTTTTTATAATCACTTTGACACTTTTTTTTTTGGACTTTGAACACTTTTCGACACTTTTTGTTTTTTGAACTTTTGACACTTTGGACACTTTTGTTTTTGAACTTTTGAAAGACAAAGATAAGTATACTTACGGCCAATAAAGAATGATGAGCACCAAGCAAGAGACTAGTTGTGATGCCACTTGATGTCAACCTCTTGGGTAAAAGGCTCTTGCACGATCTATCTTGGTTGGTGTTTGACCAAGCTAACGGTTAAGTAGAGCTTTTAAGAAAATAATGGGCAGCGAAAATGTAAACTAGGATAAAAGAAAATGGATAGGACTTGAGGTGAAAGTCACCACAACACTTATGAGGTGTTGTTAAGCCAAAGTGATGCTGCCACAAGAGCTTGGTTCTTGATGAGAACTTCTAATCTTGGTTCACCCAAGAAGGCTTGGAGAATACTCTCACAAGGATACAATTCCCAATTCACAAAGAATTATGATTCAACTTAACTTGTTTATTCCATTGCAAAAGGCTTACATTTATAGGCAATCCATCTAGGCTTCCACGCCCTAGTCATATGTCATTTATGCCTTCAAGGCCATCATAATCAATGTTAGGCTCATTGGGTATTGCGTCATTGTTTGGAAGCATCATAATATAATTCAAATCCAACATTTTGATATGGAAGTATAAGCATTGAGGATGAGATTAGCTTCGATTCCCTTACTGAAAACTATCCTCAAATTGGGGTAACCACTCAAAAGTTTGACTCTTTCATAAGTTAACGGTAGTGCTAACTTGGAAATGCCTTCTATGACCCTCATATAGTAACCTACTAATCCAAGAAAACCTCGAACCTCTGTTACCGTTTATGGTCTTTCCTATTGTAAAATTGCTTCTACTTTATTGTATCAACAATGATGTCATCCCAAGTGATTAGATGGCCTAGAAATATTACTTCTTCTTGCCATATTTTGCACTTAGCATATTGGCATACAATTGTCTCTCTCTCAACATGTTGAAAACAAACCTTAAATGTTGAACATGTTTTTAAGCATTATTAGAATATTTTTGATGTAGACGACAACAAAATTATCCAAGAATGACCTAAAAATCGAAGATCAATCTTGGAAAATATTATTGCTCCTTTTAATTAATCCATCAAGTCATCAATCTAAGAGATTTAATACTTATTTTTTGATAGTTACCTTGTTCAATTTTTGTAATCTATACACAACTTCATGTTCCCATCCACTTTATATACAAATAACATCAGAGCACCCCTAATGGGATAAACTCATCCTATTGAATTATTTACTTATCATGTCTTCTAACTGCTTTTTGAGTTCCAATAGTCATACTGAAGCCATTCTGTAAGGGGTCATAATGATTGATCTCGCTCAAGTTACTAATTCTATCGAGAATTCTATTTCTCTTTAGGGTGGTAGTATGAGAATGTCTTCCAGAAACTCCTGCACTACCAGTATTCTTTGAATTTACAACCATTTTCCAACTTTTACTGATGATAATATAGCAAACAATTGAGTATCTACTCAAATTATTGCCAAGAACTCATTAGAAATTATAGGATTCTTATCTTATACACTCAAATACTCTCTAGTGGCTCTTAGAAATTGCACGATTTTTTCGCAATAATTCAAGGACACATTGTTATTTAACATCTAATCCATTCCTAATATCACATCCAATTATGATAAAGATAGGAAAATCAGGTCTACCATAAAAGTTATTCCCTTAATTACAATTAGGCATTTCAAGCATGCCTTGAATTTCACACCAAAGCTTTCATGGGAGTTTTGACGGCTAATTCATATGGCATTAGTCTGGCTGCTAATCCTAATTGTTGAACATTTGAAACTGAATAGTATTTTAACTATCATTTCCCATGAGCAAACTAGAACTTGATGCAAGATGGATACACACGAATATAGTATGCAATTTCAAGAGAGTTTTTCTGAAAAAGTGTGCTAGAAACTTTTACATGATAAGAGAGAGTTTATGAATCTTTGAAGAGTTTTTTTGTTATCAAGAATTCATCATTTCAAAGATTTTCTAAGCTTTTGCATCTCGTAAGCATTTATCTTCATACTCTGAGATTGTCAGATTCATCAAAGGGTTTTTTGGTTTTGAATTTAGTGTATGATTAGCACATCATAAGTGCAAAGAGTTCTGTACACATAGACCAATCGACTTGTAAATTCATCTCTTGGAGCGTGAGGCATCACCTTAGAAGATGATAGGAATTCAGGAAGAAATCCTAGGCTAGAGTTCAGGTCCAAGAAGAAGTCTCTTTGGGAGTGCTTAGTTAGAAATGGTGTGGTATCCATTAGAAGCTAAGGTACAAGAGATTCTTGGTGGAAGAAGTGTTTGTAAAGATATTCGAATTCTTCTTAGTAAAAGCGAATCTCCCAAATCAGAAGGGGAAGACTGAATGTAGATTGTAGTGGTTAGTAGTCAAGTCAGGATAAATGGATGTCACTTTCTCTCTTTTCCATACACTTTTACTTTCACACAATTATTGTTTTTCGTTATCTTGAACCACATTCATATCAAGATTATTGCAGAAGGGTATTTGCATGATTAGTTATATTCATTGAATTGTTTAAATGCATATTAGATTAGATTAATCACTGTTTTTTTGGTATCAAGCACAAAAGATTTTCAAGAAAATCAGTAAGATTAATCGATTAGGCCTTCTACTAATCGATCACATGGTAAGAAAATTAGAGATGCTCTAAAGCCTAATGTGCATGCTTAATATTCTTCTATATTATTGGTGCAATCAACACATGGTAAATTGCACCACAACTTCTTTTCATCTTTGGATTGAATGACTTTTGCCTTATACCAATTCAAACCATACTGCAAATACCCCAATGCACAAATGGGTACCCTTTGGCCTGCATAGTAGTATTATTTTATTTTGAAGAAAAGTGTTCCAAATAAACATGCTATATGAAGTAACTTCATATTGGTGTCGTGGTTTCAAACATTGAACAAAAATGCGACTAGGATAATACTTCAGTGATTATTGTAATTTTCCGTTCTGTCAAGATCTAATATTATACAAATATCTCTCGCTGATTGTTGGAGATTAGTTATCAACAAATTCACTTTATGAAATAAAAATAGCTTATAGATCCATTTATTTATAAAAATTGCAATAACTATAGCTTATTTCTCATATATCACCTTTTATATTTACCCTTTTTAACAGCCTCTCTCATTATTATTTTTATTTCTCTTTCGTATATCATTTACCCGAAAAATAGATGCACGACAAATATTTTTATTAAAAAAATGTTAGGAAACTGCTTAAACAAAGTAAAGGACAAATGGTAATACTTGTTTACTTGTATATTGCATAAGTTTCAAATATTGTCATACTTTCCTATTGCCTGATATTATTATCTTACATTCCCATCAGTGGCATATCAGGTGTAAAGTGTACCAGGATAATAATATTTAATTACAATTTATAATTATGATTAATTGAGTAAAAAAATGTAAACAAATATTTATAATTATTTCAAAGTTTTAAAATAGCATATTAATTTTGTATAACAATAATCAACGACATTAAATAAATAACTTACATTCATTTAAAGTATCTTAAACTCATATGTGATTTAATTAGAGGTAAAATTTTGAGTTATTTCCTTTTAAGTATAAATTACCATGTTGTATGCAAGAAATTCATCAAATGATATTTTTAATAGATATGTGAAGAAGATCTCTGCTCCTGACCTTGACACAATTTTGATGAAGTCACCAGAAGAAAATGAAGAATACTTATGAATACAATGAAGATTCAAGCTTCAAGATATTCAAGATTTTTAGTCTAAGTCTGAATATGTACTTCTATTCTATACTCTTGAATATATAATAGTAGTATTGCTCAAAATTTTTTAAAAGAAAATCGAAAAACTTCAAGTTTAAATAAAACAATTTTCAAAATATTGTGTAACAAGTTACTGAAATCTGAGTAACAGGTTACATGAGTGAGAAATTAGTTATGCAACAAAAACTGAACTGAGTAATCCATTACTAAACTTTGGGTAACAAATTACTCAAGTTTCAACATTCTTGAGTAACTGATTACTCTAATATGAGTAACCAATTACACTAAGTGAATTTTAAATTCACTGTTGGACATAACATTTGGGTAACTGATTACTCAATGTTGTAACCGGTTACTGAGAGCTGTTGCATCAGATTTTCAAATTCAAAGTGAATGGATTTCAACCCAAAAGACATGGTTTCATTCGAATCAATTCTTACCCTTTCAAATAGGCATTTTGGCTGGTTGGAAAGCATATATAAATGCATTGAAACTCATAATCATTACACACAACTTTCACATAACTCTCACCAACTCTTACACAAACTTTCAAGTTAATTCTGAAAATTCTCTGAAACAATTTTCTGCACTTATTGCAAGTTGTTCTTAAACTTTCAAAGTATATTTTATGAGTTGCTTTAAGTAAAGTGTTTCAAAAGTTTTACAAACTATAAGAGCATTATTACTTAGTATACAAAAGAGTTATTGAATTACAAGTGATATTACATTTCATACTTATATAGGCAATCCTGCCATTGCTGTATATTCTTCATTGTTATTGCAAATTACTTTCTTTCACAAGGGTGTGATAAGAAAGGGGATAGAGTCACTTGGAAAAGGTGTTTCCAAGAGTGATATAACTATTAGTGAGTGTGTAAGGTACATAGAGGTCTCGATGTGATATATTGTAATTACAACTTATAATATTTAGTAAAGAAATCTCTTGTGCTGCAAGAGTACATGATGTAGCCTTTGGTGGACAAGAAGGTGAACCAATATAAAATCTCGGTGTACTCTCTTCTCCCTTTTATCTCTTGATTTTTACTTGTTAATTTTCTACATAATTTCTCTGCTGCATTTAACTCTTGATTTTGCAGAAAAAGTGGCCATAATTTTAAGTCAAGTAATTCACCCCCCTCTTAGTTGTAATCTTAGTCTTACAATTGGCACCAGAGCTATTTTTTGAGTAAGTTATTCTCAAGTTTGATCCTATAATGAAGATGGCCTCAAGATCATTCCTAGGAGAAGGTTCCAAAATCAACCGCCCTCCAAGCTTTGTTGGAGAGTGCTATGATTTCTGGAAAATCAGAATGAGAATTTTCATAGAATCTCAGGACTTGGATATATGGAATGCAATTGAAGAAGGATCATATGAACCCTTCACCGTTGTGAACAGTGTAAGGAAAATAAAGCCCAAATTTTCATGGAATGATGAGGATAAGAAGAAGGTGCAGTATGATCTCAAGGCAAAGAACATCCCCACTACAACACTTGACATTGACGAGTTCTTTAGAGTATCAAATTGCAAATCTGTGAAAAAGATGTGGGACACTCTAGGAACTACACATGAAGGAACAGATGAGGTAAAAGGATCTAGACTCAACATTCTTTTCTAAGAATACAAAATGTTTCGTATAAAACCTGGAGAGAAGATTCCGGATCTTCAAAAGAGATTTACTCATCTCACAAATCACTTTCTTGCTCTTGGTAAGGTTCTATAAAATAGTGACTTGAATTGAAGGTTCTAAGATCATTCACCAGAACATGACAACCAAAGGTAACAACCATTTTTGAAAAGAAAAATTTATCAAAAATGTTTTTGGCTGCACTGTGAATACCAATTTTGTCCGGCCCAAAATAAATTTTTTCAAAAAAATTATAAACAAATAAAAAATGTTTTTTGGCTTAATGACCCAACACATAAAATTCAATTTGAATTTCAAAAGGGTGTTTAAATGAATTCCCTCACAAAATTGTCTCCAAAAAATAAAAAGGAATTTTGAATAAAATATTTAATGGATAATCAATAACTTCATGATGACTTATATTTAATTCATTTTCGTTTTTTATTTAAAGGAAATTCAAAAATGATTTTTAAGTGACTTAATGGTCACTTATTAGCTAGAATGAATTCCATAAAAAATGTTTACTATGAAAAATTCATTAATTTACATGTATGAGAAAATAAATTTTACGACCCTACAAAAATAATGCTTTATAAGGATTATATGAAAATTGAACCCAAATTATGTTTTTAAGCCATTTTTAAAGTATTTTAGAGTCCAAAATATTTATTATTCCTATACATATGTGGTTAAAATAATTTTATAATTTTTAAGAGAAATTTTTTTTGGCATTTTCTATCGAAAATAACATTTTTTTAAATATCCCAAAATGAATAAAGTTATTAAAATTTGAATATTGTGTAATAGCTATTATTAAATTTCGAATTTTAGTTATTAAGTGTCATAATAATAAAATTCGAGATTTTTGAATAAGGGTTAAATACAAATTTGATTGTCTCATAATCATGGAAATTAAATTTGAATTAAACAAATCAGATTTATTTTCATTAACATCCTCTAATTATTTAATGTGAGATATTCTCCTCATTAAACACATGTGTAAATCCTAGTCTATAAATATAGTGTGTTATTCACCAAAGAAATGGAGAGAGGGGACACTTGAGAAAAAATTTAAAAAATGTCCATACCTTTTTTTCTTTCCTAACGTATCCGAAATCCCTCTAAACATCATCTTCCATACACAAAATCTCTCATCCATAACAACCTCAAAATTTCTCATCCACACCAACCTCAAAACCTCATATACACAAGAATCAAAACCTTCATTCATCAATCATTTTTTACCCTTAATATTATCTTTCACACAACAATCCAAAATCGTCCAACCAAAAACCACACAACCAAAACTCATAACCATCATCTAACAATGCAAAAAATCGTATACTACCATGGAGCCTTGGGAATAATTGTCGAGTCATTGGAATCACACAGACCCAACGCATACATGGATATGTTGAGTTGGTCTAGACATTCTCTATGAATGTGGATCTTCATTCCAATTAATAGATGTTCACTCATGTGTATAAGTAAGTTCAATTTCTTACATGTATGTAATTTTTTTATTCATCACTGCTACTCTTTTTCATCTATAGGTATAATAAAACTTTATAATAATAAGTCATATAATTAATGTATTTGTAAAAATATTAAAATTGCATTACCACAATTTTAAGATATGAGATGCGGTATCGAACGTAAGAGCTATGTTTCGCTCATATTTTAAAAAAAAGGTTAAAAAAATAAATAGAAATTAGTGTTTCTTAACCAAGTTTTAATATGAGATGCGGTATCGGACGTAAGGGCTATGCTTCGTTCATATTTTTTTTTGTCAAAAACTAATTTAAACTTTAGAAATAAAATTAACCCAACCAACAAACTTTTTTCTATCCAAAGAACTACGTATTCTTGATTCCCGAAAAGGGATACGTAGGACCAAGATCACTCTTGTCAGACATAATAATAAAATTAAGTTTTTTTGGTAAAAATATAATAATAACACAATTAATAATCCATGCAATATAGTAAGGTACCACTCAAATGGCCAACTAGGGTGTTAATACCTTCCCTAGTGTGTAATCGACTCCTGAACCTAGATATGAAAGTCCAAGGCCCAATACCATTGGGCCAAAAGATTTTTCTACATTTTTTGACTAGAAAAAATGTAGTGGCGACTCTAATCAAGTCGTGCAGCCGAAAATAGAGGCGCGACATCTGCGTTGTTTGGTAAATTGTAGGAACATGAACTAGATCTCAACCAACTTGACCAACATGAAGAGCAAGAGAAGAAAAATAAGAATATCTCTCTCAAGGCTAAAGTGGACAAATACGAATCATCAAAAGATGAATCTGATAAGGAAGAGATAGAAGCCATGAGTCTTTTTGTGAAGAAGTTGAGCAAGTTTCTCAAGAGGAACAAAGGTGCTAGAATTGGACAAACAAGGAAATTCCCCAAGAACAATGACGCCTCCACTTCCAACCAAAATTTCACATGCTTTGAATGTGGAAAGGCTAGTCACATGATGATGGATTGTCCAAATCTGAAGAAAAATTCTTTCAAAGGGAAGAATGAAACAAAGAGTGGGAAAATAGCCTACATTGCTTGGGAAGATAACGATATCAGTTCCGCTTCTGAACCTGAAAATGAAGAATACACACATCTCTCTTTAATGGAATCTCATCATTCTGATGATGAAGAGGTAAACGACCCTCAACTATATTCTTCTGAATTACAAACTGCTTTTAATGACTTGCATGATGAATATGTTAAACTTACAAAAATGTTTCTAAAATAAAAAATTAAGTTAAATGCATTTAGAAACAAACCCTCATCATCTTCATGTCAAAACTACACTATTCTTGAAAATAAAGTTTCAACTTTAAATCTTGAACTTAATAAGATGAACAAGGATAGTAAAAGTTTGGAAAATATCATAAATAATCAAAGACACTCAAACCAGACGAAGAGGTCTTGACTATTCAAAAAGCAGTGGTTCTAAGAAATAAAGTGTCTCAACTAAGATAAACTTTGAAAAACAAGCTATCCATGCATTTGAAAATAGTAAAAATAAATCTAGGATACATGAACATCAACCCACATGTACATATTGAAAAAACCATGGACATACACTGAATACTTTTAAAGTTAGAAAATATGGTGTACCCCTAGGACATTTTAAATGGGTTGAGAAATGTACTAACTATGTAGGACCCAAAGAATATTGGGTACCTAATAAAACTTAAACTGTTTTGCAGGAAAATTTGAGAGCTGCCTACAACTTATGGTACTTGGATAACGGTTGCTCAAAACACATGACGGGCGATAGAAACAAGTTCTCTGTCCCCACTCCAAGGGACAAAGGCTATGTCACTTATGGTGATAACAACAATCGAAAAATTCTTGGAGTTGCTAGAATTGGCAAGCCACCCTCAACAACCATAGAAGGTGTATTATATGTTAAAGGGCTTAAGCACAATCTTTAAGCATAAGTCAATTATGCGACAAAGGCTTCCATGTGGCATTCTACCTAGATAAGTGCATCATTGAAAGTAAGAATTTTCAAAACTTTAAACTCATTGGTAAGAGAATAAATAATATATATA
>NC_032018.1:8190411-8192100 GCF_001865875.1 Lupinus angustifolius
ATATATATAATTGACATAGACTCTTCCATACCAATAACATGTTTAGTTGTAAATGATAATCATGATGCATGGCTTTGGCATAGGAGAATTGTTCATATTCATATGGACTATTTGAATAAACTTATTAAGAAAGACTTAGTTGTTGGTTTACCTAAAATGAAATTTGTTAATGACAAACTATGTAGTGCTTGACAAATGGGTAAACAAACAATTTTTTTTAAAACCTAAGCATGTGGTTTCTTCCGACAGACCATTGTAGTTACTACACATTGACTTATTTGGCCCCTAGAGGACAAAAAGTTATGGTGATAACTACTATGCTCTTGTTATACTAGACGATTTTTCGGGATACATTTGAACTCTATTCTTAGTTCATAAGAATGAGACATTCAAAGCCTTTAGCATTTATGCTAAGAGGGTTCAAAATGAAAAATTACTAAAAATCGCTGCTATAAGAAGTGATCATGGGGGAGAATTTCAAAACTCTTCATTTGAAGAATTCTATGATGATCTTGGTATCAATCACAATTTTTCTACTCCTAGAACACCACAACAAAATGGTGTTGTAGAGAGAAAGAATTGGTCTTTAGAAGAACTGTCTCATACAATGTTGAATGAAACAAATCTCCCAAAATATTTCTGGGCTGATGCAGTAAGTATTGCATGTTATGTTTCAAACCGAGTTCTTACAAGACCAATTCTTAAGAAAACCCCCTATGAATTCTTTAAAGGTAGAAAACCAAACATTTCTCATTTTCATGTATTCATTGTAAATACTTTGTTTTAAATAATGGTAAAGATAACTTAGGCAAATTTGATGCAAAAGCTGATGAAGGTATCTTCCTAGGCTACTCTCTTACGAGTAAAGCTTATAGAATTTTTAATAAAACAACTCTAGCCATGGAATAATTCGTTCATGTATCTTTTGGTGAAACCAATCCTGAGATAAAGGATGGGTTAACTGCTGATGAGGAGGAATTGCCAAGTTCTTCTTCAAATGAAATTTCTATTATTGAACCTACAACTGATACTGAGCATTTGAAAATGAATGATAACCTACCCTCTCAATAGGAGCATATTCATTCAGATTTACCAAAAGAATAGATAACTCATCGATATCATCCTATTGACAATATTATTACTGAATTAAATACGAGTATCACTACCCGACGAATGCTTGATAAAGCGTGTCTAAACATGGCCTTCGTCTCTCAAATAGAGCCCTCCAAGATTGATGAAGCAATCGAGGATGAACATTGGATTCTTTCTATGCAAGAAGAATTAAACCAGTTTGAGAGAAATGAAGTTTAGGAACTTGTTCCTAGACCGAAAAACATGCATGTTATTGCAACTCGGTGGGTATTTCGTAATAAATCTGATGAAAATGGTATTATTGTTAGAAATAAAGCTAGACTAGTAGCCCAAGGATACAATCAGGAAGAAGGTATAGACTTTGATGAAACCTTTGCTCTGGTTGCTAGACTTGGAACTATTAGGCTATTACTTGCATATGCATGCTCTTTGAATTTTCAGTTACATCAAATGGACGTAAAGAGTGCTTTCCTCAACGACTACATTGAAGAAGAAGTGTTTGTTGAACAACCTCCTGGTTTTGAAGATTACAAACATCCTTCTTATGTTTACAAATTAAAGAAAGCTCTCTATGGCTTAAAGCAAGCTCCTCGTGCA
>NC_032018.1:8192200-8205629 GCF_001865875.1 Lupinus angustifolius
GAGAGTTTGAAATGTCCATGATGGGGAAGTTAAATTACTTCCTTGGATTACAAATCAAACAACTTGATAATGACATTTTTGTAAGTCAATCCAAGTATTGTAGAGATTTGCTGAAAAGATTTGATATGGATGACTGCAAGCCAATAACTACTCCTATGGGATCTAGTACTTACATCGATACAGACGAAGTTGAAAAATACATTGAAATATCAAAGTATCGAGGTATGATTGGATCTCTCTTAAATTTAACTACTAGTAGACCTGATATCATGTTTAGTGTATGTCTGTGTGCACGCTATCAATCTAAACCAAAAGAATCACACTTAGTTGTTGTTAAGAGAATCATGAAATATCTTAAAGGCACAACTGAGGTTGGATCGTGGTATCCAAAAGGAAGTATATGTGATTTGGTTGGTTATTCAGATTCATATTTTGCTGGATGCAAAAATGAGGGGAAAAGTACAAGTGGTACTTGTCATATTTTAGGAAATGCTTTAGTCTCTTGGTCTTGCAAGAAACAAGCATATGTAGTCCTAAGCACTGCTGAAGCTGAATATATAGCAGCAGGTGGTTGTTGTGCCCAAGTATTGTGGCTTAAACAACAATTACGAGATTATGACTTAGACTTAGGTTGCACTCCTCTAAAATGTGACAATACTAGTGCTATAAACCTCACAAAGAAGCCAATTATGCATTCTAGAACCAAACATATAGATATAAGGCATCACTTCCTTAGGGACCATGTTCAAAAGAAAGATGCGACTATAGAATTCGTTGATACTCATAACCAACTAGTAGATATTTTCACTAAACCCTTGGCTAAAGAACCTTTTTATAAAATTAGACGAGAATTAGACATTCTTGATGAAGCTTACCTATCTTAACATGTTTACATGATTATATGTGTGCTTCATTATGTTTATCTCGTGCCTACTTGTACTTGAAAGTGCTTATTTATGTTTAAAACTTTCAAATTTAGGGTTAAAAATCATTTTTATAGCATCAACATGCGTAAAAATATGTTTTTCTAGGGTCAGTAATCAATTACTCCTGAGAGTAATCGATTACAGGGTTAAACAGGGAATTTGAGTAACCAATTACTCAGGGTGCGTAATCGATTATGCAAACCTGCTGTTTGAAATTCTTAAAATTTTTAAAATTGAGTAACTGATTACTCAAAGGTGAGTAACCGATTACTCTATGCAGGTATTTATATGAAATTTCCATTTTTTTTACACTTCTTCCTCATCTCAAACCCTCTTTGTTGCCATCCTTCTCTCTCTAAAATGTTCATTTTTAATCCATTTTGAGTGATTTTTGTGTCCATTCATATCACATTTTCAATTCTAAACACTTTTATACCATCATTTTCGTGTTTAGTAGGCTAAATCAAAAACCCCTAAATCTCCAAAACCCAAAAAAACGTAAAAAATTCAACAAAAAAACCCAATCCATGGCATCCTCTTTAAGAACCAAGAAGGAACACACTAATATGACTCAAAATAGGCAAGGGACTTCATCCTTGAAGTCTATCCCTCTAGATTTAACAAGGCTTTTTGTAAATGATGAACAACGCAAAGTCTTCGAGGAGCATTTTCATGGACGAACCATATTTACTCCAAAATACAGTAATGTAGAGAATTTTGAGTTTGAAGATTTTCCTTTTCCTTATCTCTTACGGCAACAAAACATTTTCGATTTTTGTTGTGAATCGAATGATATTTATCCTGAACTTGTTAGAGTATTTTACTACGACATGAACTTTAGGAAAAACCGTCTTACTTCCTATATAAAAGGAAGAGACATTACTTTGGATTTGAAAACCATATTTTCATTGTGCTGTAACATACCCTATTAGGGGAGCATTGCAGGTTTCAGCCTTGTATGCGAATGGGATAATTATGATCAAAAATATTTTTATTATTTTTTGTGTTGAATTACTAAAGAGGAAATAGAAACGCTTAAGCAACAAGGCTATGGTGAAACTGTTAAAAATAGAGATATCATATCTACTAGATATCTCAAACTAGAAGACCGTTTGCTTCATTATTTTCTGAGCTATGTCATCTTTCCAAAATTTTCAAACCATTCTCAAATAAGTGACATAGAACTCCAATTGATGTATGCTATGAAATTTAATCTGAAAATCAATCTGACTCTAATGATAATGAGACAAATGTGGTATGTAAGAGGAATTCAAAGCCCTTTGCCATATGCAATCTTCATAACAAAAGTCCTTGAGCATTTCGGTGTTTCTACTGTTGGAGAAACTAAGGTCCCGCTTAATCCTCGTGAAAGCCATATTGATGTGGACCGGAAACGGGCTTCACATATAATCTTTGTGACCAGACCTACAAGCATAAGAAAGATAGACCTCCTGCTCCTGAATTAGGACCTGCCCCTGCTAATCCCTCTGAACCTCAATCTTTTGAGTTTCAAGCTCAACCTTCCATATCTGCTCCCATGCCTACCAATCAAATGATAATGAATGAGTTATTCTCTCTTCGATGCTACAACATTAATCAGATGGACACCTTCGATACACGAAATCAACAAATCTAGTTTGAACGTCATCGTCTATCTTCTAAGCTGAGTAGCATGGACGTTGATGAAGACAACTCTAAGCCCGAGTCTTAGATTGTGTCTAGGATTTCTGTTTTTTTGATGCATATTATTGAACAATTTACTTCTGTTTTTCTGGTTGTAATCATTTTATATTTTCGGACAAAATTTGCGTTATGTTGTTTTTGTTGAACATCTATGTCTTATGATATGCATTGCGATGTTTATTTTATATCTACTTTTTTGATGAAGTCAAAAGGGGGAGAAAAGTTGGGAGAGTGTATTTTCTGTTTAAAACATTTCAGGCACATAACTCCGAATGAAAGGGGGAGCATACAAAATAGGGGGAGCATACTCAAGACAAGTCAATAATATCACAAAGTATGTTGTTCTCAGAAAATTACACTGTTAAGAAGATATTGGTTTGTCATCATCAAAAAGGAGGAGTTTGTGAAGAAGATCTATACTCCTGACCTTGACACGATTTTGATGAAGACACTAGCATCACCAAAAAGAAGAAAAAGAAGAATACTTATGAAGACAATGAAGATTCAAGCTTCAAGATATTCAAGATTTTTAGTCTAAGTCTAAATGAGTACTTCTATCATATACTCTTGAATTTATAATAGTAGTCTTGCTCAAAATATTTTAAAAGAAAATTGAAACACTTCAAGTTTAAATAAAACAATTTTCAAAATACTATGTAACAAGTTACTAAAATTTGAGTAACAGGTTACATGAGTGAGAAATTAGTTATCCAACAAAAACTGAACTGAGTAATCCATTACTGAACTTTGGGTAACAGATTACTCAAGTTTCAACATTCTTAAGTAACTGATTACTCTAATATGAGTAACCGATTACTCTAAGTCAATTTTAAATTCACTATTGGACAGAACATTTGGGTAACCGATTACTCAATGTTGTAACCAGTTACTGAGAGCTGTTGTATCAGATTTTCAAATTCAAAGTGAATGAGTTTCAACCGAAAAGACATGGTTTCATTCCAATCAAATCCTACCCTTTCAAAGAGGAATTTTGGCTGGTTGGAAAGCCTATATAAAGGCATTGAAACACATAATCACTACACAAAACTTTCACATAACTCTCACACAACTCTTACACAAACTTTAAAGTTAATTCTAAAAATTCTTTGAAACATTTTTCTGCACTTATTGCAAGTTGCTCTTAAGATTAAGGATAAGATTCTTCTTCACACAAGGTACAAGTATAGTCAAATGTGCTTTATTACAAGCTCTTGGTAAATAATTTTAAATTTTTCACATGAAATTTGTAGAGTATGTTGATGATTAATTTTTAGTGACACAAATAATTTTAAATAAAATATGGATGCAGGGAGAGAAGCTAGAGGATGTGGCAATCATAAACAAGATTCTATGCTCTATGATCTCTAAGTTTAGTTATCCAATAGAAAATTCTAATGTCATTGAAACAATGTTAGTAGATGAATTGTGAAGTTCATTGTTAGTGCATGAACAACCTATGCCAAATCACATTAATTAATAGCAAGCTCTTAAATTGATTCAAGATGGAAATGTTTCTAGATAGAAGGTAGAGGTTGGGGAAGCTTTAATGGAAGAGGAAGGGGATGTTTTCTTGGTACTTGAGAATGAAGCTTTGACAAAACATTCATTCAATGATACAATATAAGTTTGACCACTTTTAATGGGAAGGTCCCAATAAAATATAAGGGAAGGCAAACTTTGTTGAAGCAGATGAGGAGGAGGTATTGTTGATGGCTTTCATGGAGAACAAGCAAGCTAAAATGGAGAAATATAGTACCTTGGTTTTGGGTGTAACAATTACATGACAAGTATGAAAAACTAGTTGTGCAATTTAAATGAGAATTTTCGATAAAATGCCAAACTTGGTAATAATACTAGCATGAGTTTCAAGGTACTATATGATTAGGTTGCTTTTAAGTTCTGGTAGATAAAACACATCACATGTATGCTACATCTGCTTGTTCATATGGCTTTCATGTAGAAACAGTAAGGTAAAAATGGAGAAATATAGTATCTTGATTTTGGATGCAGAAATCAAATTACAGAACCCAAAAACTTGTTATGTGATTTAAATGAGAATTTTCGGGAAAATGTCAAACTTGACAATAACACTAGCACGAGTGTCATGAGAAAAAAAGTATTTAAGTGCATATGAGTAAGAATATGTAGCATATAGGTGATGTGTTCTATGTATCAGAACTTAAAAGCAACCTAACCAGCCTATAGCAGTTGCAAGAAACATATTGTGCAATTATAATCCAAAAGCTAACTTGTCAACTTCATGATACAAATGAAGGATTAGTTATTGCTATTAAAATATCTAGAAATCGGATGATCCAACTCAAAACAGAAACTGTTAAAGATCAACACTATCTCAAATAATCTATTCCAGATTTCTCATGGTTGATGTTGCCGCCCAATATTCAGTTCTAGAAATCGGATGATCCAACTCAAAACAGAAACCGTTGAAGATCAACACTATCTCAAATAATCTATTCCAGATTTCTCATGGTTGATGTTGCCGCCCAATTCCACATTTGTTAGTTTGAGAAGATGTTGGTTCAGTTTCAAATTCGAAATTGTACCAACCGCCATGGGTAATCGGTTATTGAGTCGTGGTAACCGATTTCTCAACCTTACTATCAAGAAAGGTAATTTGTTACTCGATTTGTGTAATCAGCTACTCTCCCTTATTTTTTTCAAGTAACCTCTCACTCTGATTTGGGTAACCTATTATTTTGATTCAAGTAACCTATTGCTTTGATGTGGATAACCTATTACTTTGTTTCAATTAACATGTTACTATGTTTCAAGTAACCTGTTACTCAATTTTCTAAAAGTTTATTTTTAAACCTTTGAACTCATTTTCATCCTCATTTAAGTTTGTGAAAACATTTTGAAAAATATTACTAAGAACATTTGTGATATAGAGTAGTAATCGATATAGTAAGGAATTTGACCTAATCTAGAAAGCAATAAAAATTTTATCCACTAATGTGTGTTTGTTTTCCATGCATCAAGTCTTCAATCCGTTTTATTCCTTTTGTTGATGTTAGTATCTTCATCAAAACCTAGTCAAGATTAAGGATAAGATTCTTCTTCACACAAGGTACAAGTATAGTCAAATGTGCTTTATTACAAGCTCTTGGTAAATAATTTTAAATTTTTCACATGAAATTTGTAGAGTATGTTGATGATTAATTTTTAGTGACACAAATAATTTTAAATAAAATATGGATGCATGGAGAGAAGCTAGAGGATGTGGCAATCATAAACAGGATTCTATGCTCTATGATCTCTAACTTTAGTTATCCAATAGAAAATTCTAATGTCATTGAAACAATGTTAGTAGATGAATTGTGAAGTTCATTGTTAGTGCATGAACAACCTATGCCAAATCACATTAATTAATAGCAAGCTCTTAAATTGATTCAAGATGGAAATGTTTCTAGATAGAAGGTAGAGGTTGGGGAAGCTTTAATGGAAGAGGAAGGGGATGTTTTCTTGGTACTTGAGAATGAAGCTTTGACAAAACATTCATTCAATGATACAATATAAGTTTGACCACTTTTAATGGGAAGGTCCCAATAAAATATAAGGGAAGGAAAACTTTGTTGAAGCAGATGAGGAGGAGGTATTGTTGATGGCTTTCATGGAGAACAAGCAAGCTAAAATGGAGAAATATAGTACCTTGGTTTTGGGTGTAACAATTACATGACAAGTATGAAAAACTAGTTCTGCGATTTAAATGAGAATTTTCGATATAATGCCAAACTTGGTAATAATACTAGCATGAGTTTTAAGGTACTATATGATTAGGTTGCTTTTAAGTTCTGGTAGATAAAACACATCACCTGTATGCTACATCTGCTTGTTCATATGGCTTTCATGTAGAAACAGCAAGGTAAAAATGGAGAAATATAGTATCTTGATTTTGGATGCAGAAATCAAATTACAGAACCCAAAAACTTGTTATGTGATTTAAATGAGAATTTTCGGGAAAATGTCAAACTTGACAATAACACTAGCACGAGTGTCATGAGAAAAAAAGTATTTAAGTGCATATGAGTAAGAATATGTAGCATATAGGTGATGTGTTCTATGTATCAGAACTTAAAAGCAACCTAACCAGCCTATAGCAGTTGCAAGAAACATATTGTGCAATTATAATCCAAAAGCTAACTTGTCAACTTCATGATACAAATGAAGGATTAGTTATTGCTATTAAAATATCTAGAAATCGGATGATCCAACTCAAAACAGAAACTGTTGAAGATCAATACTATCTCAAATAATCTATTCCAGATTTCTCATGGTTGATGTTGCCACCCAATTTTCAGTTGGAAGATCAGTCCTACAACTTAGGAAGAGGCGAACTCGATTTCTACATCTCTCAATTGATTTGGAGTTCCCACTACGTTTTTTGCGGGTAAAGCATAGAAAACTCTCTATTATGCTGATTTAGGATAATTTGGTCTCTTGAACTTGAGTTTTGAGCTCGGGAATCGATTACGAATCAAGGAAGGTATTAACACACCATTCGTCTATACTAAAATGATACTTTCGCTAATCAGATGAACTTTTATACTTTTAAAAATTAATTATATAAAATCCAATTATTAAAACAAAATATTGTACTTTTATTTTTGCATCTGACAAGAATTTATCTTGTTCATACGGTACCATCACTAATCACATGAACTTTTATACCCTTAAAAATTAATTATTTTAAATTCAATATTAAAACAATTTTTTTTTATTTTTATGTTTGACATGAGTTTATCTTACTCCTGTGTATCCCTAGATGCAATAGGGAAATCAAAACTACATAGTTCTTATTTGAAAATAGGTTGGTCGAAATATAATTTGAATTTTGTTGTCTTTAAGATAAGTGAAGCAACAGAAGCTAATGTCCGCACCACATCAAATCTCAAATAGATTTTTTAAAAGTAATTGTTTACAAGATAAATGAAGCAACAGAAACTAATGTTCATATTACATCAAATCTTAAATAGATTTTTGAAATAGTTAAAATTTAATCATTTACGAGATAGATAAAGCAGCAGAAGCTAATGTTTACACCGTATTAAATCTCAAATAAATATTTGAAATAGTTAAAATTTAATCGTTTACGAGATAGATGAAGCAGCAAAAACTAATGTCTGCACCGCATCAAATCTCAAATAAATATTTGAAATAGTTAAAATTTAATCATTTACAAGATAGATGAAGCAGCAGAAACTAATATCCACACCGCATCAAATCTCAAATAAATATTTGAAATAGTTAAAATTTAATCATTTACAAGATGGATGAAACAGCAGAAGCTAATGTCCGCACCATATCAAATCTCAAATAGATATTTGAAATAGAATTAAAATTATTGCTATATTTTTATTATTTAACCTTAATTAATTGAAAACTCATTAACTTAATTATTTCATATACAGTAAAACTGAATAAATATTTTTATTATATAAAAGATAGCAACACGTTTTTATTGATTAACATTATCATTATTATAAAGAATAGATATTAAAGAAATTATATACAGACATAAATATAAGATAAATAGTTTACCTGGTGCCACGTGTTAAAACAATGCACATGTAATTTTGGCCTTTTTTCAACTCGTATCCCCTTAACACCTAGTTGTTCAAGTAAAAAGGAAATTGCTATAAAATGCACAACTCTTCATGTGCAGCATGTTAGAGAATCTATAAATAATTCCTTCTTAAAACCATGAATGGCATTATCCCTTTTATAAGTGTACTTGTGAGTGAATCCTAATAAATAATGACCAGTTGCGCCTTTTGGAACCTCGCCATTATTAGTAGGACATATTGTAGCTTTAGCTTCACTTTCTCAGACCAATTTATGTAGTTGGTTTAGAGGAAGAGAAGGAAAATTTGTGAGAGTTTGGGTTTGAGAAGAGAACAAGAGAGAAGAGAGAATGACACTAATGCCTTGTCTTCTCTTGGTTTCATATTTCTTCATTTGACTATTAAGCAAAAACAATGAGATTATATAAAGGATGGACAGCGGCTTTGTTCTTTTAGTGGCAGTGGGTGACTAGGTGGAGTGAAATCTTGAAGGCCTATTTACATACAAACACTGTAATTTATATGTAAAACGGAGAGAGAGAAAAATAAGAGGTTGTAGTTAATTATTTTTTGAGAGATGAAGATGATGATGTGCTTGGGTTGAAGGAGAAAATCTCAGGCCATAGAAAACGGATTCTGAATCCGAGAAAAAAAGAAGTTAGTGGCCTTTTGGATGCCAAAAAAAAACGAAGAGTTTTCATGGCAATGCCATTATTTGTGTTGAATGATGGATGATTAATATATTGATAAATAGAATATAGAAAGGATGAAGGGGTGGGGGTTTCAGAATTATAGAGAAAACGTGTGTGCTTGGAAGATGAAGGAATGAACAAATCTTTTTTTCTTGATGAATGACTAGATATTTTTGAACCACTATCTCTTCTCCCTTCCATATTCTTCATTTTCTAACTGTTATCTTAAAATTTCTCTAAATAACCGAACCATCTCAGGAAGAGTTTTAATATTACATACCATTACAACAAAGTAATAATAACTGGTGGTAAAACAATGATTTTCTAAATAATAGTTTAAACAAAGGTTTTCTAAATAATAGTTTAACAATCAAATAGTCAAAATTGATAACATTGGTTCTCCCACATAAAAATATAATCCTTCCAAATTTATATTAAAGCCAAACGATATGAAACATTTTTGTTGTTTTGAAAGTTTATTTATTTTTTAAATAACTCAGACAAAATTGGGTGTTCATAGTTGTGACATTACGGGTTTTGACATTTAAACTTCAACGGACTGGAAACCTTGCATGCGAATAAAATAGTGAAAGGAAATCCTCAAATTTAAACAATATCTCATGTATGTGAAGAATGTGTAACTACAAAGAAACATAGAAATCCTTTCCTCAAGAGAGTACCTAGAGAGTTAGTCAAATTCCACAACTAAGCTTTCAGACATATGTGGTTATATGAATCCACCATAGGACAACAATAAAAGGTACTTCGACTTATGATTATAATAGGAAAAACCATGGATGTATTTTCTAAAATAAAAGTCTAAATCCATTGATATGTTTAGGAGATTCAAAGCAAGAATTGGAAAAGAGATAAAAAATATATATCCAGTGCATTCGAATAGATCATGGTGACGTAGTTCGAGAATTTACTGAAGGTGAACTATCAATTTGGTTAAGTAGCTCGAAAATCTTCTCACGATGGACCATCGATTTGGTGAAGCAGATCGAGAATATGTTGAGGGTAGATCGGCAATTTGTTGAAGCTATTCGAGAATCTACTAAGGGTGGACCATTGATTTGGTGAAGCAATTCAAGAATCTGTTGAGGGTGGATCATCAATTTGGTGAAGTAGTTCGAGAACCTACTCAAGCTGGACCATTGACTTGGTGAAGCAGTTCGAGAATATGCTGAAGGTGAACCTTCGATTTGGAGAAGTAGATCAAGATTCTATTGAAGGTTGACCAATGATTTAGTGAAGCAAATCCAGAATCTACTGAAGGTGGACTATCGATTTGGTGAAGTAGTTCGAGAATATGCAGAAGATTGACAGTGATTCAGTGAAGTAGTTCGAGAATCGGCTGAGGGTGGAACATGGATTTGGTGAAGTAGTTCGAGAATATGTTGAGGATGGAAAATCAATTTGGTGAAGCAGTTTGAGAATTTACTGATGATGAAGCATCAATTTGGTGAAGCAGATTGAGAATTTGTTGAAGATGTAAGATTCGAAGCATGTGAGGCACAAGGACTTGAAAATGTTAGATTGCGCGTTGAGGTAGATGACTCAAAAAGTTTAACTTTCACGTTGTGGTACATGACTCAAAATGTTTTGATTGCACGTCATGGTACAGAATCTGGAAAGCTTAAGTTGTATATCGAGGTGCAGGACTACGAATGTTTTAGTTGCATGTCAAGGAACATGACCTAGAAAGTTTAAGTTGCACGTCGAGGTATAGGACCTATAAAGTTTAATTTTCACATCGAGGTGCAAGACCCAAAAATTTTAAGTTGCATGTTGATGTATTCACATCGAGACATAGGATGCTAAAAGTTTAGGTTACACGTCGAGGTAAAGGGCCCCAAAATTATAAGTTGCATGTCGAAGTATAAGACTCAGAAAGTTTAACTTGTACATCGTGCTAGAAGACCCAGAAAATAGGTTTTTAAAAGCATATGAATTAATGGTATGAGTGTCTAAGAGTATATTAACGTGTGATGTTTGCCATGATTGTAAGATAAGATTGCAAAATAAGATGGGCAAATTAGTTTTCCGATTTTTCTACACTTAATGTAGATTTTGCTAGTTAAAAAACGGTTAGAGTAGAGATGTAGCGAAATATATAAGAATGCAAAAACTCAAATGCAGAATTGTAAAAGAGTACAAGGCAAAAGAGATACTGAGATTTATACTAGTTCACCTTCTAGTCTACCAAAGGCTACATCCACTTATCTTGCAACTACAAGAGATTTTTACTATGATGAAATGTCAATCATTACAAATCTCATCCCGAGAATTTGTCTCTGATTACACTCACCAAATCTTACTTTTTAGAAGTACGCCACTTATAAAAGTCACTCTTTCCCTCTCACCACACCCTATGGTGAAATATACAGAAAATTGGTATATATGAAGAACTTTGTTTCTAGAGCTAGGATTACTAAGTATGTATAATAATTTAATTCTCAATCCTTGTACATCAATCACCTGAGATATAACACAAATGCTCAAGCATTTATGTTTAGAAAACTTGGAAGAAAATACTTGATAACAACTATTCAGAAAATTCATAAAGTTCATAATAAGGTGTTTGCAAAAGTGCAGAAAGTGTATTTGATTGATCTAAAATTTGTGTATTGAATCTAAATGCCAATGCCCTTTAAATAGTTATCCAACCAACCGTCATACCCATACCTGAAGGTAGGAGTTGATTGGAGTGACATCCATTCATTTTGGGAGAAGTTGTTTTACTCGAGGTGGGTAATCGATTACCAAACATTTTGTCACATTGATTAATTGGTTACTCGATTGTGTAATCAGTAACTCTAAGTTATTTTTGCTTGTTAACCTATTACTCATTTTGGGTAATCGATTACTCTGTCACAATAACCCATTACTATGTTCGAGTAACTTGGTACTCAGGTTTCTAAAAATTTAAGTTCACTTTTTAAACCAATTATAATATTTTTCAAAAACATTTCCTATGAGCATTTGGCAATATTTAAAGTAAATGACTTTACAATAGAATTACCTATCTTAGAAAACTAAAAATATTGATATTGATTTGAGCATGCTTCTAACTCTTGGTCTCCAGTCCTTTTACATATTTTTGCGATGTTGGTTTCTTCATCAAAACCGGGTTAAAGTCAGGAGTAAGAACTTCTTCATAATTTCCCCCCTTTGACGATGACAAACCAATACCATATTGACATTGAGTTTTCTTGATTTGCAACGAGCCTCTTAATGTATAAGCTTTTAGATATGTGTACGCCCCCTATCTTGTATGTTTCCCTTTGTTTTAGAATAATTGTCTGGAAAAGTTTTAAATCCAGAAAAAATAACTCCAACTTTTGTCTCTCTTTTAACTACATCAAAAAGAAGGAAAATCTATGTTTTTCTATAGGCACAATATATATACATAACATGGATACAAGATACATTGATTTTATGTCAATGTTAGATCTTATGAATAATGTATATAAGTGCTACTCAGATAATATTGACTAGTAAAGAAAAAAACATTTAACATTGAACTAGAAACATGTTCATACATAACTAGAATAATGTCATAGGGATACAACCAAAAATTTAGAAAATATATAAAAGGAACAAAGTTTAATGACCAAAAACAATTAGGCAAACAAACCTATGACTAAGAATACTCTTCCAGATCAATGTGTATGAAGTCCAATCGATTAGATAGATGTTTTAGTTCAGCCTGAACTTATTGGTTTTGATGGTTGACAACACACGTCCTTGTAGTGTTGTAGCCTCAAAGATTTATCAACTCGTCCATAATCATCTGATTGATAGGCTCTCTAGTAGATGAGGAGGGATCAAATTGAGATTATGAGGGTTGAGAGTTAGGTTGCAAAGTAGTAGGGGTATCTGAAGGTGTAGCATGGTGATCATTTTGATGCTTGAATTGCAGATTGGTCGAGTCTTAGAAGAAGCCCCTTTTGTGGATTACATCCAGATCAATTTTGTTATTCCGAGCACATAGCTCCATCTTGGATTCTCTAGCAGTAGAGATCCCAAAATGCTCAAGTATGGTAGTTGCTATGATAGCATAAGGTAGTGGACCATTTTATCACAAAGATAACGCGTTTGTTCCATAAGTATGGCTATCTAGTTAACTTGCTTGTTATTTTTGAGGGCATATATTGTTAGGTATCAGTGGTTACAATACACCTAGAAGGGGGGGTTGAATAGGTGTCGCGGTTTAGAATTACCGCTTTTCGCAAATCAACACTTAATGCTGAATCAACCCTACTTAATCGATTAAGGAAAGGAAGATAATCGATTATATGCACAATCTTAATCGATTAACAAAAAGAACAGTTTTAAACAGAAACAGTCTTAATCGATTAACAGAAATAGGATAATCGATTAACACATCAATATTAATCGATTAAACAGAACCAGTAAGCAATTGCAGAAACGATTAAATGCAGAACAGATAACCGATAACAGAACGAATACAGAGCTTACAGATTTGTATATCAGAATAGCATCCAGTACAACAAATGAACAGAATGTATCAATTGAATCA
>NC_032018.1:8205729-8206301 GCF_001865875.1 Lupinus angustifolius
TGGGGATGAGGAAGAGGATGGGAATGACGACGAGAATGAGGATAAGGATAGGATGAGGATGAGGATAGGATTAGGACGATAATGATGATGAGGATAGGATATGGATTAGGACGAGGATGAGGATAGGATGAGGACGAGAATGAGGATGAGGATATGATGAGAAGTAGCATGAGGATGAGGAAGAGGATGAGGATAGGACGAGGATGAGAATTTGGATGAGGATAAGGATAGGATGAGGAGGTGGATGGGGATGAGGATGAGGATGAGGAAAAGCATGAGGATAGGATGAGGATGAGGATAGGATGAGGACGACGATAAGGATGAGGATAGGAGTAGTACGAGCATGAGGATGAGGACGAGGATGAGGATGAGGATAGGATTAGGACGAGAATGAGGATGAGGATAGGATGTGGATTATGAGGAGGATGATGATAGGATGAGGACGAGAATGAAGATGATGATAGGATGAGTAGTAGAATGAGGATGAGGAAGAGGATGAGGATAGGATGAGGATGAGGATAGGATGACGACGAGAATGAGGATGAGGATGAGGATAGGATGAGGATAGGATG
>NC_032018.1:8206401-8226465 GCF_001865875.1 Lupinus angustifolius
ACACTGTTTGCCTTTAACGTACTGGTTTTAATCGATTAACGGGATGGTTTAATCGATTAAAACAGTGTAAAATTTGAATTTTCAAAAAAAATTGCCCAGGTAATCGATTAACGGGCTGTTTAATCGATTAAATTTTAAAAGATTTGAATTTTCCAGAAATGAAGCCCAGGTAATCGATTAACTATTGGCATAATCGATTAAATCAGAGAAAATTTCGTTTTTAGGCAGCAGAGTGGTTTCGACTTTTTAGGATTTATCGAGATTTATCGAGACATTTATTTGGCATAACAGATTTATCGAGACATTTATAATCACATTAAGAGGTTAATCAAGAGATATATTTTTGCATTTTTAACATATATCATTCAAACATGAAACACATAGGCATAGAGAAGCAAGACAATTTATGCAAACAGCTAAACATTTTTTTTTAAACAAGATATTGTTCATCAAGAATTCCTAGTTCTCTCCTTAGAACATAGAAGGTATCCCTGGGAAGGGGCTTGGTGAAAATATCTGCTAACTGTTTAGATGTTTCCACAAATTCAAGAACACAGTCACCTTTTTGTACATGGTCACGCAAAAAATGATGTCTAATTTCTATATGCTTTGTTCTAGAATGCAAAACGGGATTCTTGGATAGGTTAATGGCACTTGTATTATCGCATTTTATTGGGATCTTTTCAAGTTTAAGACCAAAGTCCTTAAGTTGCTGCTTCATCCAAAGGATTTGAGCGCAACACACACCAGCGGCAATGTATTCCGCTTCAGCGGTGGACAAAGCAACACAGGCTTGCTTCTTGCTGTGCTATGCTACTAATGAACTGCCCAATAGGTGGCAAATACCACTAGTGCTTTTTTGATCCAATTTACATCCGGCGAAATCGGAATCGGAATAACCCACCAAGGATAGTGAGGCATCCCGAGGATACCATAATCCCATGTTAATAGTTCCTTTTAGATATCTCATGATTCTTTTAACAGTTATATAGTGTGATTCTCTAGGTGATGATTGATATCTCGCACACATGCATACACTGAACATGATATCAGGTCTACTTGCAGTTAAGTAAAGTAAAGACCCAATCATACCACGATACTTCGTTACCTCGATTGCTTTTCCTTTCTCATCTTTGTCTAAGTAGCAAGCAGATGCCATAGGTGTGGAAGCTTCCTTACATTTGTCCATTTCAAATTTCTTGAGTAGCTCTTTGCAGTATTTCGCCTGATGGATGAATATCCCACTTTCTAGCTGCTTTATCTGCAATCCTAGAAAGAATGTGAGTTCTCCCATCATAGACATTTCGAACTCCCCCTGCATCATCTCAGAAAATTCTCTACACAAGATATCATTAGTAGATCCAAATATTATGTCATCTACATAGATTTGTACAAGCAGAACATGATTTTCTGATTTTCTAATAAAAAGCGTTGTGTCAACCAAGCCTCTCTCGAACCCTTTTTCTAAAAGAAAGGTACTAAGTCTGTCATACCAAGCTCTAGGAGCTTGTTTGAGACCATATAGTGCCTTTTTAAGTTTGTAAACATGGTTCGGATATTTAAAATTTTCAAAACCAGGCGGTTGGTCAACATAAACTTCTTCTTGAATGTATCCATTCAGGAAGGCGCTTTTTACATCCATTTGAAAGAGTTTGAAGTTCATTAAAGATGCAAAGGAAAGAAGCATTCTGATGGCCTCTAGTCTGGCTACAGGAGCGTAGGTTTCGTCATAATCGATACCCTCCTCCTGGTTGTAGCCTTTGGCCACCAAACGTGCTTTATTTCGAATTATTAAGCCAGATTCATCAAGTTTATTTCTGAAGACCCATCGAGTACCAATTACGGGATGATCATTAGGTTTGGGGACCAAGTCCCACACATGATTGCGCTCAAACTGGTTTAGCTCTTCTTGCATAGCTATACCCCAGTGTACATCCTCAATGGCCTCATCAACGGTCTTAGGCTCAATTTGCGATACAAAAGCTACAAAATTACAGAAATTTCGTAAGGAACTACGGGTTACCACTCCCGTAGATATGTCACCTATAACTTTATCAATTGGGTGAGCTTTCTTTGTTTTCCACACGGTAGGCATGTCTGAGTGCTCTTGAGGTTCGATTTGACCTTCATCATTGGCTCCTTTTTCATTATCCATGTCCTTGGAGTATGCTTCTTCCAAAGCACCTGCAACATCATCAGAAACGACCTTTCTCTTCTCTTTTGGAGAAGATTCGTCAAACTGTACATGGATAGACTCTTCAACTTGCATTAAATATTTGTTAAAGACTCTGAACGCTTTGCTATGAATCGAGTATCCCAAAAATATTCCCTCATCGGCTTTAGAGTCGAATTTCCCTAAGGCCCGCTTTCCATTATTTAATATAAAACATTTGCAACCGAAAGCGTGAAGATGGGATATATTTGGTTTGCGGCCTTTTAAAAGTTCATAAGGAGTTTTGTTCAAGTTTGGCCTTAAGAGTACTCGATTTATAACATAGCATGCAGTATGAACTGCATCAGCCCAGAAGTACTTGGGGGTATTACTTTCGTTAAGCATGGTTCTCGCTAATTCTTCTAAAACACGATTTTTCCTCTCTACAACTCCATTTTGTTGTGGAGTGCGAGGAGCAGAGAACTGATGCAAAATGCCATGCTTATCACAGAATTTGTCGAACTGAAAGTTCTCAAATTCTCCCCCGTGATCACTTCGTATATATATTATTTTTAGGTTAAGTTGGTTTTGGATTTGCTTGGCAAGATTTTTAAAATTTTTGAACGCGTCGCTTTTTGATGATAAAAACAATGTCCATGTAAATCTAGAGAAATCATCAACAATAACTAGAGCGTAGTAACTACCACCAAAACTCATGATTTGTGATGGTCCAAACAAGTCCATATGGAGTAGCTCCAAAGGTCTTGAGGTGGATATCACATTTTTATTTTTAAAAGAGTTTTTGGTTTGTTTACACTTTTGACAAGTGTCACAAATTTCTTTAGTTTTAAAATTCAATTTTGGTAGCCCCTCAACTAGTTCGTTTGATGATAATTTATCTAGATGCTTTATATGGATATGTGCAACACGTCTATGCCATAGCCAGATGTCATCTTCTTTAGAAATAAGGCATTTTGAAAATAATGTAGTGACATCGTCCAAATTAACCATGTAAATATTATTTATACGGTGACCAACAAATTTAACGTTATTAGATAAAATATCACGAATGACACAACAATCAGAATCGAAGGATACACGATTACCTTTATCGCAGAGTTGGCTTATACTCAACAAGTTATGTTCTAGTCCTTCAACATAAAGGACATTATCAATCAGAGTTTGGGATGAGTTACCAACTGTTCCTGTGCCGAGTATCTTTCCCTTGTTGTTGTCTCCATAAGTGACGTATCCTTTTCCTTTAAGTGAGAGATCCAGGAAATTTGATCTATCACCTGTCATATGCCTCGAACACCCACTATCTAAGTACCATTTTTGTCCATGTGTTCGGAGACATACCTGCAAAATAGATTACTTACTTTTCTCAGGTACCCAATTGGTGTTGGGTCCTTTTCTGTTAGTGATTAGGGAATTATCTCCCTTCTTTTTCCATACATAAACTCCGCTAGGTATACCATACTTTTTGATATAGCATGAATGATAAGTATGACCATATGTGTTACAATAAAAACAAGTAGGAGAATGCTTATGATATTTGTTTTTAGCTTGAGCTACCGGTTTTCTATATGGTCGCTTCTTTTTAGCAGTGCGAGTATAACCTAGACCAGTTCGATCACCAACATTTCTAGTTTGATTAAGCAGGTTATCTAATTGCAGTTTACTGTTTGTGAGACGTGTGAGTTTTTCATTTAGTTTAAAATTGTCCTCTTGCAAAGTCTCGCAAGTCTCACAGACAGGTTTTTGACATAAGTTACTAGCAGAGCAGTTACATGAACTACAAGAATAGATGAGATCTAAAGTTTCATTTTCCAGTTTTAATTCATCTAATTCTTTTTGTAATTGGCTTATTTTTTGTTCGTTTATCAGGATTATTCTTTTCCTATCAATGTTAATTCTAGCCAATTTCTTTAATTCATCATGCAACTCGACATAAGCATCATACAATACATCATAAGGAGGTGAATCATTCGAAGTGGATGAGGTGTCAGAATATACCTCATCATTGCCCTTGCATGAGTCTGAATTTGTATTGATGTCAGATCTGGCCATCAGACACAGCTTTGCTGACTCCTCCTCACTATAGGTGCTCGATGTCGATTCCTCCTCAGGTACATCCCAAACGATGTAAGCTTTCTTGGATTTGAAGTCCCTGGGAGTGCTCTTCTCTGAATCAACCTTCTTTAGGTAGGTTGGACACTGAAACCTCATGTGCCCTACCTTTCCACACTCATGGCAAGTGAAGCGATCCTTGTTATTCTTGCCTTTACTGGTTGACTCTTTCGCTTCCTTCTTTTGAAACTTTTTGAGTCCTCCTTTTCTTTTAATGAATTTGCTAAATTTTCGGACTAGGAGACCCATAGTTTCATCATCTAGATCGGAATCAGATTCATCATCAATTTTCTCTTCTTTGTCTTTGGAGGTCGTGGCCTTCAAAGTGATGCTCTTCTTCTTCCGGTCTGATTCTTCATTCATGGTCAAGCGACCCAACTCCATTTCATGCTCTTGAAGTTTTCCAAATAAAGTAGCTAAAGGCATAGAATCTAAATCTTTAGACTCAACAATTGCAGTCACCTTTGGTTGCCATCTCCTGTCAAGACAACGCAAAACTTTATTAGTTAGTTCACCTCTAGCAAATGATTTATCGAGAGCAACTAAATGGTTGACAATATGAGTGAATCGCTTTTGCATATCACATATTGATTCGCTTGGTAACATGCGAAACAACTCATATTCGTGGGTCAGCGCGTTCAATCTTGCGCGCTTGACTTCGCTAGTGCCTTCGTGAGTCACTTGTAAAGTGTCCCACATTTCTTTCGCATTATGGCACTGCGAGACCCTAAAGAATTCATCATATGATAGGGCCGATGTGATGATGTTTTTGGCGCGCAGGTTATGCTGGACCTTTTTGCGCTCATCATCGGTCCATAAACTTTTCGGTTTATCTTTAGGTTGATCGTCCACAAGATGTTGTGGAACGTAAGGGCCGTTGACTACGGATTCCCAAATATCCGAGTCTATGGCCTCAATAAAAATTTGCATGCGCACTTTCCAGTAGGCATACCCTTCACCACTGAATATTGGTGGTCGATTAATGGATGACCCATCACCACCAAATGGATTTGAAGAACCCATTCCTTTTCCCTTTAGGATCACGAATACGCGGTTGAGCTAGCACTTCGTACTAGCTCTGATACCACTTGTTAGGTATCAGTGGTTACAATACACCTAGAAGGGGGGGGTTGAATAGGTGTCGCGGTTAGAATTACCGCTTTTCGCAAATCAACACTTAATGCTGAATCAACCCTATTTAATCGATTAAGGAGAAAAGGATAATCGATTATAAGCACAGTCTTAATCGATTAACACAAAAAACAGTTTTAAACAGAAACTATTTTAATCGATTAATAGAAACAGTATAATCGATTAACACAGGAATATTAATCGATTAAACAGAACCAGTAAGCAATTACAGAAACGATTAAATGCGAAACAGATAACCGATAACAGAACGAATACAGAGCTTACAAATTTGTATATCAGAATAGCTTGCAATACAACAAAAGAACAGAATGTATTAGTTGAATCAAATATACAAATTAAATCGATTGAAAAACAGTAAAGAGAGAGAGAGAAACAAATCCTGCAACTCGAATTTTTATCCTGGTTCGTTTGCTGTCCACTGCAAACTACATCCAGGCCTCCCGGCTGACTTGGGAGATTTCCTTCACTATAATCGAATCAATGTAATTTACAAACACATTATCCAATTACAACACTTAGCAAATGACAAGAAATCAAAGAAACTATCCAATGGTTTGACTCCCTTCCTACCGATAAAGAAAACGTTTCTTTCGGCGTAGCCCCAGCCAAAGAATCTCTCGTTCTTTCCTTTTCTTACACTCTAAGCTATGAAGAAACACACAATCTCTACTGGTGATACGACACCAAGAGATTCCCTTTCACAACAATTACACAAGAATTACAAGAGTAATATTAAGCTATACCTAAGCTCAAATACAACATGAAGGCTTTACTCTAATGCACATTTAACACAAACACATGTGAAATGACAAGTATTAGTTATGAAAACAGAAGTTACAGAATTATAAAATTCATGAAAAACGCATCAAAAATATGCATGAACATGTGAGGGAAAACATGAGAGATTATAACATGAAATGCACTCAATCCTAAAGCAAGGAATCTCTCATTTCTAAACTCACTAATGCAATTAACAGATAGATGCAACAATTAACACGTAGAATGCTCTAACTCTCTAATAAATGCAACATGCAACTTATGAGATTAATTCTGAAAACGCAGTTTATAAAGAATCAGTCCAGAACCCCAGATAATCGATTAAATACCTTCTTAATCGATTAACGGGACTAAAAATCATAACTGATTCTGTTTTTCAGTTTTTCTGTTTCAACAACTTAAAAATCAGTTAGGTTAATCGATTAACGTAAACCTTTAATCGATTAACTGCATTACAAAAACGTGTTCCAGTGGCAACCACTTTTCACAGCAGTTGGGTTAATCGATTAAATGTATGGTTAATCGATTAGCAGTAAATAAAATGTGTATTTTCAAATAGAAAACATCAAATATGTTATGCACTTAGATAATACATGTTTAACACTTAGTTTTATGCCTAGAATGCACATATACATGTATTTATGTAATGCATGAACATATTATGAAATGAACATATCTCATGGATGAAATGATTTAAAAGATATATGCATATGAGACATGTATTAGGTGCCCTAAGCCTTCGACTCAACTTAAACTAGAATCTAGTCTAAGCCTAGTACCAAATAAAAGACTTAAGCACGTTGAATTGTTGGTTATCTTCAAGCTCTTTTAGGCACAAGTTGTCTTCATCAAAACTATGACGTTCAAGGAGAGCTTTCCAAAGTGTTCCTCTTGACATGCACACTTTCATATATAAGTTGTAGTTCCATATCATTGATTTGAGAATGATTGAAACACTTGGGAACTACAACATAGCTTCAAAAATAATGCAACCAACAATCATCTAAGGTGAGATTTACAATAGAGAGGGTACCTCAGTTTTTAACACATTCAACTACTACCCTTTGCTTCTTTCTCTAAATTTACTCTTGAGGAAATGTACATAAGGATTATTATAATTTCTTCCTATCAAATTCATCCCAAGGACAATGAAGTCGAAAACTGATTTCAACGCCATCATATGGTATTTTCAAGCAAACTGAACTAAATGTTTTCAAGTCCATGACAATTTCTTTTCCTTTAACAGATGAAAAAAGTTTGTTTTTCCTTACTTTCATATTACAATAAAATACCCTCATTAATTCATGGAAATAGGCATGATGTTCTCCACAAAAATCACGAAGATTTTGATGCCTAAGGAATTTGGGACATTGAAATTGAACGAAATTCAAAAGAGTTTAGTATACCATACTTGGGAGCGATCAATTGTCATCTTAGGAAATATACCCAAAATACTTCTCTTTACTGATCACTTGAAAGTAACCTTGACAAATCCATATGATTAGTCTCAGATGCACTTGGTTGACTTTTTTGAGAAGGTTTAGTGCATAGCTTCTTGGTTTTGGAAGAAGAAGCCATGGATTTGAGTTTTTGAAATTTTAGGGCTTTTCTAGAAATGAAATTGAGGATTCTTGATTTTGGGTACAAAATCTGAAATTTGTGGATGGAAAGTGTTTAGAATTGAAAATGTAGTATGTTTAGCCACAAATTTCGCTCAAAAAGGTTAAGAAATGATGATTCTAGGATTTTAGGAGTGAGATACACAAATTTGGAAGAAGGAAGAAGATGAAGTTTTAGAATAAAATTGAAGAATCATATGTCAAGATAATTAGAGTAATTAGTTACTCTAGAAAAGGAAGCAGTTACTCCTTCATAGAGACCCCAATTTTCTAGACTGTTCATCAGGTAATCAGTTATGCATGGTTTTCCAACTCAATCAACTCCAAGTATTATTCCTTTATCGTTATCTCCATAGGTGACTGTAAATATCCAATTTTGACCGGGATAAAAATTTCAAAACAAAAAGAGGGGGAAATCAGAATTTCAAATGTTTGTGGCAATTGGGCTTTTTCCCTAGCCAAACCAGATTAGGATACCCTAACCCTAATCCCCACTCCCCTTTATAAGCCTAAATTATCAAGAACCAAAACCCCAATATGAAATTTGAAAAAGGAGGCAAACTTTAAAAAAAACGAAGAGATAAGAAGGAGGGGGCAGCAACCATACTCAACAAAGGAAAAAAACTCAATTGGTTCTCTTCCCCAACAAGCTTGTAAGGTTTCATTCTACTCTCATTTCCTTCTCCCACTTTAATGAATTCAATGGTATGAAGTTGTGTTTCTAATTGATATTGTATTGAGATAAGAGTGTTCTGGTTTCTTTTCTTTTTCGATGTTGAAGAGGATGAACCGAAACTCGCCCGGAATCACCATTATGTGTCTACATTCATGCCGGGAAGCTACAAAATAGAACCAGACAGCAGTCATGGAAGATCGCGCATCTCCGGTGACGTTGCCAGCTGGACAACACTTTCCAAGGCCGTCCCCACCAACTAGGGGACCAAAACCGACGCCAAATCGCAGTGGCCAAGACCCTAACCCCCAGTTTAATTTTACCCGAAACCTAATCCCCAAATTGATTTTGAAACCTAATTCCGATTTAATTTTACCCTTATCTTAGACCCATAATTTAATTTAACCCTAAACCCCAAATTAATTTAAACTAAACTTCCAAATCAATTTCAAACTCTATACCCTAAATCCCGAATTTTTTTTATTTCTTTTCATTATTGTTTATTCATTAACTATATGTTTTTTTGTTGCTGACGTTTTTGTATTTATTTGGATTTTTTATTCATTATTCCTTTTTTATCATTCTGTTTTTTTAGTAAATATTATTAGTTTATTTAGTAGTGTATGTAAGCGTATGTATGAATGCAATAAAAAAATATATTTTAAAATGATATGAAATAGTTCCACTATAGGCTAAGTGTCTTGTCGCACTACTTCATGTCATCTAAAATGAGGTACAGTGACCCCACTATAGGCTTCGTGCCTTGTCGTGTTACCTTATCTTCATAAATAAGTTTAAAGGTGACGTGTAAAAATGCAATAAAGAAAAATATTTTTAATGATATGAAGTAGTCCCACTATAGGTCAAGTGTCTTGTCGTGCTACCTTATCTTCATAAATAAATTTTTAAACTAGTTTTAAAAGTTACGTAAAGTGGTTCCACTATAGGCTGGGTGCCTTGTCGCGCTACTTTATGTCGTCTAGACAATGTTAGGTGGCTCCGCTATAGGACTAATACCTTGTCGCGCTACCTTGTCTTGTTAATTTTTTACACGAATGAAAAAAAAAATATCAATTAATCAACTATTTTCTGAAAGAACTACGTAGCATTGATTTCTCTATTGCAATTAGAGATATGTAGGAGCAAATATTTCCCTATCAAGCACAAAAAAATAAAAAATATTTTTTTGTCTTTCTTTTTGTGTAATAATAATATGAAGATAAAATTAATATTTTGAACAAATATCCATACTATTAATCTAGGTACCATTTTTTTCAATGGGCTGTATGAGGTGTCTAACACCTTCATCATCTATAATCGACTCCCGAACTCAATTTCTTCATCATCTATAATTGGTTTTTTCATGTTTTCCCACTAAAAAACATCGATGGTGACGCTATTACATTTAATTGCATATTTCTCGTCGCGCCCAGAAAAGCAGGATAACGACAACATGGCGACTCCACTAGGGATAGCTGAGAGTCAGGCCTTTCATGATTTTGCTACAATTAAAAAGTTTTAAATCAAATATCATTCAAAGTCATGCATCATACTTCTACAAATCATGCATCATATCACATTGAAATCATGTAGGAGGCCTTTCATGATTTCTAGTTTCTTGTATTCTAAAGAATCGTTAATCGATTAAGATTAAGTGATAATCGATTATCTACCCAGAAAATAGAATTGTATATTTACCCAAGTTTTTCCATATTGCTTCACATCATTTGATAGTTAGAACACATAACGAAAAACAGAGAGATTTTACAAAGTTCTAAAAATCACATTGCTCTTACACTTTCATATCTTTAGAGAGATTTTCAAAGTGTTCTTTTGAAAAGAGAGAAAAGGGAGAATCTTTAGAAACATTTCCAAAGAGATTAATTGTAATATCTTTTGTAAAGAAACATTGCATCTCACATTTTCTATATTTTGGTTTAGTAAGATTTGTAGAAAGGTTCTTAGATTCTAGAAGAGTGAATATTCTGCACACATATGTGCATCAATAACTTGAAAGATTTAGACATTGGCATAGATATATTCTCTAGGTGTTTATAGTATCACTATTGATAGAGAATTGGTTTGGGAAAACCCTAGCTGCGGTTAAGTAGTGGTTGTCTTCACAAATGCAAGAAGTCTTGGGTAGAGCGAGAAATCGGGTGGAGCTAGAATCGCGAAAAGTGTTGGTATCCGAGTAGGCGATTTGAGCGGTCAAACCGGGTTGAAGGATCAATGAATCCAAGAAGGGAGTTCTCGTGTTGTATTAGAATTGTGTTTGTAAGAAACAATAATATTCCATAGTGAATAAAAATCTCCCAAGATCAGAAGGGGAGGCCTATATGTAGTTTGCAAGTGGACCCGCAAATGAACCAGGATACAAGTTGTTCTCATTCTTCTCAACCCTTAACTCTTTATATTTTTGTATTACATGATTCAGTTAACTTGACATGCATATTATTCAGAGTTATTTACATATTTTGTTATGTGCATTTACTGTTCTTAATCATCTATAAGAGTGCATATAGGTTTAGTTAAATCTTGGTAAACTTGAAGTTCAAAGAAAAATGTTTTTCATAGAACAAGAACTGAATAATTGATTATATGTGTTGTTAACCAATTAAACAGTGAGTGAAATTGTAAAATCTATTTGTTAATCGAGCAATGGTAATTGTGTACCGTATCACATATTCATCCCCCTCTATGTGAGTTATAGAGCCTTGTAGGACCCAACAAACCATTGTTGACCTGGACGATCTGTTGATGACTTGCTAACCATTTTGACCTAGTCTCATAATGAGAAGAACAATTAATCCTAATATTGTTACTCCATTGTAAGTTGTTTGGAACTTCATTATGGAGTGATGAAAGTGTATTTATTCGCTTTTCTTCGAAGAAAATAAGTTTATTGCCCCAATTTGCTTTAATTGTAATAAACATTTTCATAAGGGTATTCTTTTAACTTTCTTAATTTTTTCCTAAAGTTTCTGATGTAAGTATTTATGGGCAATTCTCTCATTTTCTAATGATACTAAGTCGTCTTTTCAGGTTTTCGACTTAGCAAAGCTCTCATTTTCTTATGTCGACCTTGCAGGTTTACAACCTAACATTTTTTTTTTGTTTTTTTTTCTTTTGTATGTCTCTTTTTGTAACACCCATGTGTCAAATTTCTCTAGTTTTGGGCTTTGTGGAGCTTTTCCATATAATAAAAACGAGATCAACCCAAAAAATACTCCTAGTTTTAAATATTGGGAGTCATCTTTTTACTCAAATTGTCCTTGTAGGCAAATTTGGAAGGCCTTCAACAAAAATCATCCAAAAAAAATGCCTCAGTTGAAGATATTATTTCTCCTTTGCTTTAGTGCTCTTTATTTCATGCCCAAATCTTTAATAAGAAATAATAAAAACAATGATCATGCAAGCTTGACAAATATTTGGGCGATAAATGGTGATGAGAAAATTAAATTTGATATGGTGATGATACCGATAATTGGATTTTAATTTCATGCATTTATCAAAATTTAAGTATAGTTGAGTCAGTGTTGCTTTCTATGGTGTACATATTAGGCAAATCAATACTTAACAAGGTCTTTTCAAACTTTTATTATGGTCTTGCTAAGGGTTTTCAAGAAAAGATATAAGGCTCAAATGTATGTGCAAATGAACCAGGATACAAGTTGTTCTCATTCTTCTCAACCCTTAACTCTTTATATTTTTGTATTACATGATTCAGTTAACTTGACATGCATATTATTCAGAGTTATTTACATATTTTGTTATGTGCATTTACTGTTCTTAATCATCTATAAGAGTGCATATAGGTTTAGTTAAATCTTGGTAAACTTGAAGTTCAAAGAAAAATGTTTTTCATAGAACAAGAACTGAATAATTGATTATATGTGTTGTTAACCAATTAAACAGTGAGTGAAATTGTAAAATCTATTTGTTAATCGAGCAATGGTAATTGTGTACCGTATCACATATTCATCCCCCTCTATGTGAGTTATAGAGCCTTGTAGGACCCAACAAACCATTGTTGACCTGGACGATCTGTTGATGACTTGCTAACCATTTTGACCTAGTCTCATAATGAGAAGAACAATTAATCCTAATATTGTTACTCCATTGTAAGTTGTTTGGAACTTCATTATGGAGTGATGAAAGTGTATTTATTCGCTTTTCTTCGAAGAAAATAAGTTTATTGCCCCAATTTGCTTTAATTGTAATAAACATTTTCATAAGGGTATTCTTTTAACTTTCTTAATTTTTTCCTAAAGTTTCTGATGTAAGTATTTATGGGCAATTCTCTCATTTTCTAATGATACTAAGTCGTCTTTTCAGGTTTTCGACTTAGCAAAGCTCTCATTTTCTTATGTCGACCTTGCAGGTTTACAACCTAACATTTTTTTTTTGTTTTTTTTTCTTTTGTATGTCTCTTTTTGTAACACCCATGTGTCAAATTTCTCTAGTTTTGGGCTTTGTGGAGCTTTTCCATATAATAAAAACGAGATCAACCCAAAAAATACTCCTAGTTTTAAATATTGGGAGTCATCTTTTTACTCAAATTGTCCTTGTAGGCAAATTTGGAAGGCCTTCAACAAAAATCATCCAAAAAAAATGCCTCAGTTGAAGATATTATTTCTCCTTTGCTTTAGTGCTCTTTATTTCATGCCCAAATCTTTAATAAGAAATAATAAAAACAATGATCATGCAAGCTTGACAAATATTTGGGCGATAAATGGTGATGAGAAAATTAAATTTGATATGGTGATGATACCGATAATTGGATTTTAATTTCATGCATTTATCAAAATTTAAGTATAGTTGAGTCAGTGTTGCTTTCTATGGTGTACATATTAGGCAAATCAATACTTAACAAGGTCTTTTCAAACTTTTATTATGGTCTTGCTAAGGGTTTTCAAGAAAAGATATAAGGCTCAAATGTATGTTTCTCACATCTCTTTCTCCTTTCTCCTATCTCCTTTATCTTATTTTCAATTATTTTTTAACATGTCATTCAATTACTATAATTTTATTTTACTTTTATAATGAAATAGGTAGAGACGTGAGATCAAGGTTATAGTCATCTTTGATAAGATATGAGTGGTTCTTTTACGGTCTTTGATAGTGCATTTCTTTTGCCCTAATTTCTTGCTTATGATATTTATTGAGAATTCTAAGTGGACTTTTATATTTTGTTTGACTTGACTTAGACTATTTATCCTCCAGGTGAGATAGAGGGATGATGTATGAATAATTTATTTATTTCCTAATAATTGATTGTAAAATAAAAACAGATGAAAACTACTCTCCCTCATCAAAAATAGTTACCTAAACTACAACCAAGAATTCAAGAGAAGAATTGAACCTGATTAAAATTCTTAATCTTAAAATGGGGGAGGAAGAAGGGTATTCTCATTTATTTTGTAATGCCAAAGAGACTATTTATAGAAGGGAATGAAAATAACTTACAATCCAAACAACTATCTAAATTTGTTACAAAACTCAATTACTAACTAATCATCTGGAAGAGTCTATTTGACTTATGATTTCAAGAATCTAAGCCTAGAAAGAGAAAATATGAGGCTAAGAACTTAAGAACCAATGCTCTATTTATGGAACACAAGAACAACTATCCCTTTAGATGCAGGCTCTAACAAAGAAGATGAAAGTGTGTCAATGAGCTCCAGTTGGGCTTAATTGGCTTGGGCTTTGGTCCTTGATCTCCAATAAGTTGTTACAAGTGATATGGACTTATGTCACTTGAGTTTAAGATCTTAAATTCGATTATATGATTCATATGCCTGTAAAAACAATATTGGGAGGGGTTTTTGAATTAATACACTCCTAGTGCTAATTAGTATATGACTTATTAGATTGGGAGACTTTAAGAAAAAACAAAAAAATAGTAATTTTAAATTAAGTATTTTATTTGCAAAAGAAGGCTATTTCAGTATGTGTGGATGACACTTTTAGCTTATAAGAATGTGAGTTTGAATTTTGTTGTCAGCGTGAGGCTATTTTTAGTGAGTAATATAGGAGTACATTTATAAATAAATGATGAATCCTAGGGTCTGCTCTTTTAATTTTGTGGACAGAATCCAAATGTATGCTCTTTTAATTTTCTGACTGCATGGACCAAGTCACCTAAACATTTTATTATTAAAAAAACAATAATATTATGCAAAACATAATAAATTAAGAGAAAAAAATATATGCAATCACAGTATATTAATTTTATATATTGTCAATGCATTATCTACTATTTATATTCAATCATTATTAACTCTTCAAAAAAATAATTAACATCAATGATAGATGATAGTATGAAAATCTTTACATTATACACTCATAAATAAATTGCCCTGATTATTTAACAGATGACCTCCATGATAACGACATGCTAAACTTCATCTTATTCTGACAATTTTTCTGTGGTGGAGACAACGCCTTGAACTAATTTAACAACAAATTCATTCCAATGCATGAATTTGTATTATATAGTCAAGTTCATAATGGTTTTAATTATTAAAAAAAAGTAATACTATACAAAACATAATAAATTAATTGCGTTGCTTATTCTATAGCCTAATGACGTTGAGGTGATCCCCTTGATAACGGCATGTAAAACTTCGTCTTATGTGGTGGAGCCTATGCCATGAACAAATTTAACAACAAATTCGAGTGTATCAATTTGTATTATATAGGCAACTTCAATTAAACAGGAAGTTGCGTATTGAGAGCTAATGACAACCAATTTAGTTTGGCTTCTCTTTTTATGATTTTTTGGTTGAAATTTTGTTATGTGTTGTAGAAATGTTAAAAACAAAGAAGATGGAAAAAATGTGAAATGAATAATATCACAAATAATGAAAATGTTTGGTAAGCCTCAGAGATATTCGCCACAAAAATTATAAGATTTTTGATAAGAACTTAATCTTAGTTCAACCAAGAACTTAGGAGAACGAGCATACTAATAATGGATAATTTACAATAACTTCAAATCTGCATTTCTCATGGTGTTGCTCGTTTACATATAGTGTAGGTAGCCAACTCTTGACATTCAATAATAAAAACAAAAATCATCACTTGAATAGCCTAGTTATGACACTTATAAGTCATTTATGACTAATTTCATTCTGTAATTATTCATTTCACACGTCTCATCCATAATTCATACACTAAAGACAATAAAACACACTTAAATCTATCTTTAATAGTCACCAAATATTCATGGCAGCCAACAAAGCTATAAACACAAGCACCTTCTCTCATCTTTATGTAGTGATTACAATTCTTTTGAATGACTCAACATGAATTACATGACTTTATTCTTATCATAAAACACTCAAGATTCCTATCAGCATGTTGTTGAACACATGAAAAATAGAGGAATGGGTTGTCCAAGGGCTTCATTTACTTCTTCACTTATTAAATAAACACTTAATGACTTGGCTTGATTCATAAATCTACATCATTTTCCTTCTCCAAACACGCCACTTTCATTTGAGCATTCTATTTGGATGATACAATTTGTCAATTTAAATTCTTCATGAATCATTTTTGACATTGCTTCCGTTAATACGTGAGAAATAGAGGAAGGGGTTGTCCAAGGTGCATAAGAGTCTCACTTCTTCACTTATTAAATGAAAACTTAATGACTTAGCTTGATTCACAAATCCACATCATCCTCCTTCTCCAAACACGCCACTTTCACGTGGACCTTCTATTTGAATGATACAATTTGTCAATTTGAATTCTTCATGAATCATTTTTTAGCTTGCTTCTGTTAGAAGGTCAATTAAATGGTCGAGTGTTTGTAGGACCTTCTTTGCTCTTGTTCTAGTCATTGGGCCTCCAAGGTCTTATATGACTTCTTAATCCATATTGAGCTTCATTGGGCTCACTCACATCAAGAGTTGAAATGTACTTTAATATATTCTTAGAGAATACAAAGAATGAACTAAAATATCCTTTATCTTATATCCAATTCTATGTTCATGATGAAACATGTAAGTTCTTTGGTATTTCAAGCCATATTGCACAATTACTCTCTATGACTTAATGTATCTCATTTCTGGTGATGGGATCTTAGAAAGGAAACTGATTGATTGATTAGTTTGTGCATTTGATTGAAGATCATAACCTTTATTTATAATGAGTGCATGTTCTTTTGTAAAGAGTATGTCCATTTGAACTCACACGCTTTCATGAAAAATAATATCCTTTGAATTAAAACTTTTTCATCAAAAGAGATAATTTTCTTATTTCTAATTTTTCTCATATTGGAAGAGTAAATTAGTATGTGACGTATTCGGTTGGAGACTCTAACGTTATTTTGGGATTTATGAGGGAAAGAAAATGAAAGAGATTAAGGGATAAGGAATAAGGAACTATGAATATTATTTTAGTCTCCATTTAAAATCTAATTAAGATGGGAAATGAGTAAGAATGTAATTATAAAATTTTAGTAAAGACATTTAGATATCTTACATTGATTGTCTACAGAAAAAACCTCAGATTGAGCCATGAAAATGAGCATGTAGGGGGTTGTAGGTCTTTAGAAAAACTTCAAAAAATTTCTTCTCTTTCCTCCAACTCCTAAACAAGGGAGACTCTTTCCGAAGTCATTATTCTCTTTTCTCTCCCTACAAAATTATACTCTCAAACGTAGCTCAAGAAAAAACCAAAAAGAAAGTGGTAATTTTTAATTTAATATTCTCATTGTTTATGTGAGGTTTTTTGTTAATGAGTAATATTTAAGTACATTTATAAGTGATTTTCGAATTCTATGGCCTTTTCTATTTTTATGAAAGTATGCCAACTCACCTAAACTTCTTATTATTAAGAATAGAAGATATGTTTTTTGCAAATAAAATAAAAAATTGCCCATGCATATTGCATGCTTCTTATTTTATAGCCTGGTGATATAATGAGATAACCTCTTGACAAGGACATGCAAAACTTAGTCTCATTTACTGTGGTAGAGCATATGCCTTGATCTAATTTAACAACGAATTCCAGTGCATTCATTTGTAGCTTATAATAGCATGTAAATGGGCAGGGCTCCGGTAAGTCTGTGCGGGTAAGTGCATGACACAAGATTCATAATTAATGGTGGTCTCAAATATTTTTTATGCTTATAAATAATTTTATCTCTGTATGATAAATATGTTATTGTTTTTATTTTTTTAAAATTTTGTTGTACTGTCAATTATTATTATTCTACTTACAGACTTTTTTCAATACTTTATTGGTCGTAATGATCATTGTTTTATATTATCATATAATTGATATATAATTGAAAGAAGGAAATAAGGGTTTGATTTGGAGTAATAGAATATAAGATTGTTTAACGCTCATTAGGAAGATAGTCCAATAAATATATAATGGAATCAAGTTCTCAATAAGTAATAATAATTAAATCCGAAAAGAAAATATATCTTGCATTCTCATGATTTGTATGAGACATCTCTTGTTAAAAAATTATTGTAAAAATATTGCATAATTAAATTATTTGATGTATAATGAGTAATCATTTTTATTTTGTCATCACAATTTATTTTAAATCCTCAATGTTATTCGAACTTAAATCCTCAATTTTGCTTTTATTGATTGTTTTGATTGTTTGTGAACACCTTGGACGAATTGTTTTTGTGATATCTGAGTTATAGTATAAAATATTTCCATCGCTTGGTTGAAGGGATTTTTTTATTTCTTGTGAGTAACCCAAGTTATAGAGTCATGATAAGGAACTTCATTATTGCTAGAGATGACAAAATGGGTAAAATGGGCTGCCCAACCCGCTTTCCTCGCGCCCGCAATTGCTCACAAAAATTTAAGTGGGTGCGAGCATGCCCGCATTGACTTAACAAACAAAATTCAATGCCCTACGCATTTTAAAATTGTCTAACGAGCGGCCTGCCGACATTGTCGAATAATTAAAAAAAATAAAAAAAATCATATAATAAAAAAATAAAATAAAATAAAGTAGTTGAAGATAAAAAATTAACAAAATATTTTATATTTTATATGAAGTTTAATAAATTACATTAGATTACATTTTTTTTCTTGGGCCGCCCGCGGGTCGCCTACATTGCCCAAAGGAGATGTCTGCGGGCGAAGCGGGCCGGGCGAAACAGAGAAATGGTCAAATTTTACATGCTCTATCCACAAAGAAATGCAGGCTATGCGGACTTGCCGGCGAGCAATGCCCATTTTGCTATCTATAATTGTTGCCCTAGTTTTTGGATTCTAGGAATTTCATTACTTTCTAGAGTCAACATAAAAACCCTCTTTATATCCTTTGTAAAAATGAGATCAATCCAAAACCAATCATAGTGAGATATTGAAAGTTACCATTATGTCAAATTGTCTAGTGCCTTGACGAGGAAGGTTATAAACAATTGTCATCTCAAAAACTGTCCATTTTCAGTGGTTTCAACTATTCCTTTGTTCCATTGCTCCTTCTACTTTCCTTTAGACGTTTCTTTATTCCATGCACAACTATTTAAAAATGGAATACTAAAAAGCAATGATCATGCTAAATTTAGAAATGTGTTTGGGCTATAGTGGTAATGGTCACAATGATGATGAAGAGAATGAATTTTAATCATACACATTAAAGATGTATATTTTATCCAAATTTTATGAGTTTAGCGGAATTACGTTAGTGTTTGTAACACCGTGTTTTTTGAAGCACTTTTAATTAAGTAATTAGTATTAATGAATTAATTATAGAAATTAAACAGTAATGTTTTAGGCCAAAAACTTATTTGAGTTTTAGTCTTGTATTATGATTTTCTTGTTTTCCCTATTTTTTCAAGATTTTTGGAGAATAAAGTTTCTGAGACGATTCCGGGTCATTTTATCGAGTTTTCGCTTAGTTTTTGAGTTCCATAACACGGAATCGAATTCTGATTTCTTTATTGGCTTCGAAATATTATTTCTAGTCAAAATAGATACCAAGTTTGTCCATAACTCATTTCTAGATATTTTTTACCTCGAAATTTAAGTTTCGACGTTTCAGGCAAATGTCCTAAATCGGGAGATTGTATATTTCCAGACGAAATTATCTGAAAATGTTCGGAAACGACGTTTACTGGGAAATTACATCATATCAATAAAGTTGGAAGTCATCATTTCATGAGCCACTTACTTGTTACACAAGTAATGCAAAAACTTCGGAATGCCCCTAAATCACTCAACAAATCCTCTCACTCCACCACCATTAGACACATCACCTATGTTAGTCTAAATCTACTTATTTTGCATTAAATTTTCTAATTTGATGAGAGTGAGACTCTCCTATAAATACCTCACCCCATTCTCTCATTTTTTACACTAAATTCCCTATACAAACTAAGGTAGACTTTCATTTTCTCTTCTTCATCTTCTTCTCATACTTCATAGAAAGTTATGAGCTTTTATTATGTTGTTCATAAAGTAAAGTTTATATTTTTTCTTTAAGTATTTTATGAAGGCATAACTAAAGGGGATGATAACAAAATCATATGAACATTTATGTAGTTTTTGACTTTTGTAAATCTTGAAATTTCTTCATT
>NC_032018.1:8226565-8226994 GCF_001865875.1 Lupinus angustifolius
TTAGAAATTATTGTTAGTATTTGAATATGTTTAAAGGTGATGATTTTAACATCAAAGGAACCTTTAATGTGTTTAGTAAAAAGTTTGTATTTTATTCTTGAAAGTTTATGATGTTGATGAGTTGTTGTTGAAAATATTTCATTTTTAGAAAGTATTAAGTTTTAAAGTGTTATGAAGTTTTGGATATTAAAGTAGTAGGAAGTCTTACCTTAGGATTTATTTTCATGACTATGAAATTAACACTTACTAAACCTTGAGGGTTTTCCTAAAAAAATAGGAGGTGTTAAGATGTTCATAAAAAATGTTGTATTTATTTTAGTTGACTTACTTTAAAGTGGTAAGAATAACTAAAAAATGTTTAGTGTAAAATATTAAATTAAGAGTCATTCTTTTTCATGACTATGAAAATAACACTTACTAACCCTTGAT
>NC_032018.1:8227094-8235166 GCF_001865875.1 Lupinus angustifolius
AATGATCTTATTTTAAAAGGTTAGTTTTAGTAAAAATGTTTTACTTACAAAAAATAAGATTTATGAACTATCGGAAAAATGTAATGAAATGTGAATACATGTCTAGAAAGGTTCTCTGTCTAAGAAAAGACTTGGTATTTAAGGGTGTCTTTACAACCCACATCTCTTTCCTGAGAACTAGCCTGGTGTATATCCACGAATTACGACATAATTCCGGTATAAGTTTTATTGAAAATCTTACTTTAAAAAGTGTTATTTGATTGTAAGACTTTCAATGGCAAATGATGATTCAAGGATATTCAACCTTCAATCGGATAGACGAAAGTAATTAAATTCATTTTAAATCGAAAGTTTTATCTTCGTATAAAAAAAGTTATTTCGTAAGTATAATAATTATCGTCAATTAACTAATTAACATTATTTTGGTGTAATGAAGAGATTGAGAGGAGGCCGGATCAAATAAGCTCACCTGCAAGCATAGAACCTAGCGACCCGACACACTCAAGTGAGGGAGAAAACATCGTGACACAGTGGTGTCCGAATATGCATCAGGACCTCCAAACTCCGTCACAAGTTTGGAGTTGCTTTCGGTATTAAGAAAGCTTGTACATAATCAATTGTATGTTCGTTTGGATTAAGTACAACAATATTTCTTATACCGATTTATGTTATGTTTATATATGCAAATACCATGTTTACTCTTGAATTATAATGTTTGAATGATTATTATGGGAATGATATGTATGTGATAATTGTTAAATTCAAGGTTTAAAAACATGTGATATAAATGAGAAATATTTTCCTTGAGAAAAGTTTGAGAAAAGTAATTAAAATAATATCCAGGCTCTTCTCACTTGAGCGAGACAGCTCTCGTTTGAGCGAGAAGTGTCTAGAGAAAATGAGTGTTTTAGCTCGGGGTGAGATAACACTCACTTAAGCTAAAATAGGCACCAAGAGAACTGATTGTTCTCTCGCTTAAGCCACAAATGCCTCAAAAATGGATGTGCCCTCGCTTGAGCGAGACAGCTCTCGCTTGAGCGAGAGGGCTCTATACAGACATGACTTCTTTTTAAGTCATCTGAACGATAACTCTCATATATCCGAGAGCCTAATGGCATGTTTGCCATCCAGAAGTTGTAAAGGTAAATAACTATATGAAATTCTTGAAAGTAATAAAAGTAAGGAATTACTTTGTTAAAAGCAATAGCCTTAGCTTGGGTATGAAGTGTATTTACACTAGGGAAAGACCGTGACTCAGATGATTGAGTCTGGGATGGTTCACAGTGGTACTTAGAAGTATTATATTGTGCTCATGGAGCGAGATCGTCTGACCGTAAGAGGCTTGGCTTGAGAGCCGTCCAGGATAATTCAGCGATGGTTCGTAGTGGTGCCAAAATTATTCTCTTTTTGTTTATATATTAAGATCGGGACCCACTAGAAGCATTCTCGATGAGAGATGTCTTAGGATGGGCAGATCGCTAGAAAAGATGGATTAAACGACATAATTTTCTAATTTCCATTAGGATGCATATCCATGGTCAAAACTGAAGTAGTGGAGAGGAAATGTACGGGAGACGAATGAGCCCCAAGATGTGGAGAGGGACGGCGTTGATGGTGGTGATTCGTCAACAAAGTTTTGAGGGAGAATCTAGGTGAGACAAGTCTAATGTATTCCTGGATGAGGTATTCTGTTGGATAGGACAATTCTCACAGCGCAAACTAGACGATCTCTGACAACCCCTCTTTGCCATCAGGATCGATGAGAGGGATGCCCAGAAATGGGCAGTTCCATTGGAACATATCGATCATATATCCTTGCGAGGAATAATTTTGGTGTGATCAAATCGGCTTGTTATGGGAACTGCACTCTCGGTTATTTCCGAATAGTTATTGGGAGGATAAAGGAGTAATGATGGTGGACTCATACATCGCATAGCATACATGATATTCTTCGATATTGATTCTAAATTCTCGAGTTTTATACTTCATTCATTGTTATTATTTGCGTGGATGATCACATGATATATCTGGACTTGTATGTTGTCTTGGTGTATTATTTCGTGTAATTCCATGACGTCGATGACAAGTTTTTCATAGATGTTTCACTCCCTCTCTTTTCTTCTGGTGCATTTGTACGCATGTTCATATGAACCCATCAACACTGATCCGAGGTTATCGCTTCACTATGTCCCAGGAGGGGACATGATACGTTGAGGGTAATCAACACACTTACACAGGTCCTTGCGACCTGGAGCTGGATTGGGTAAGAAATGGCTCAGTTCTGCATCTTACACCTTACTACATAGTTCGGGAGGCATCATTCGTTGCCCGACCGATGACCTGCAACCGCCAGACTTTCTGTAACGGCTGAAGCTCGAGGCGTACCAGAAGTTGTTAGGACCTGACCCCAAACAGGATTCTCATCATCAGGATCGGCGCCAAGAGAGACAGACGGGGCCATGCCAACGGGGTACATTGTGGACCCCTCGATGGATTGGGGAGCAGATGAAGTGGAGGAGGAGGAAGACAACGACGATTGTATAGAGCTTATCTACATTATCTGCATAGAAGATTCAGTTGAGGTCATTGAGATCTCTTCTGACTCGGAGGTGGAGGAAGACCCTAACGAGGCTTCCAGTGCACCTCCGGTTTAGGAGGTTTCTCTTTTGTTTTGTTGCGATATGAACCTGTGTGAGGAACTTTTTGTAATGTCAATAGACATTATTTTCTTTGTATTTTTATTTTTTTTATTTGTGGTGATGATTAGATTTCACCCTGTAAACAATTCTGTATTTATTCACGAATTTTATGAATGAGAAGTACTCAAAAAAGAATTGTGTTCATTTAATTATCTTCAATGTATTAAGAATTTTATTTCCGAAAAGTTTGAAAATGTGACGTCTTCAAAATGCAATGAGGTAGAAGTGAAAATTATTTGTAAGTTATAGGTTACATAAAAGAAAAAAAAGGAAAAAAAAATTTACCCATTTTTCTAAGAGATTAAATATATTAAATATGAAATAATTTTCGGGGCGTTACAATGTTTCTCTACCATGGTGTGTACCTTAGGAAAATATATCCTCAATAAGGTCTTTTTAAGGTTGTACACTGATTTGGCTATGAGATTCCAAGAAAATGATCTAAGACTAAAAAAATGTGTTTCTCATACCACCTTTTACCTTTTTTAATATTATTTTCAATAGTTTTCTACCATTCAAATAACATGCGGATTTTCCGGGTTGTGATGAAAATGGCCTAAGATTAAGGCAAAAATATTTCCCCATTGTCAAAATGATTTCGTTTGCCATCATTGATAGTGTATTTTCTTGGCCCTAAATTTTGTTTGAGATATTCCTAAGAATTCTCAATAGGCTTTTGTTATATTTTTTGTCTTGTTTTGTTTTTGCATTTTGATCGAGAAACATTTTATTTCAATTTGCTTTGGATTCTTTCTCCTTTAGGCTTAAATGGAGAAAATATATGAAAAATAATTTATTCATTAAATATCATTAACACTTTTTAAAACTATCCTTCAAGGGCTATTGAAAATTTATGGATAATTTAGAAATAATATCTTTTCACAATGTCTAGGCTTAAATAGGGTAATTATAGATATTTGAGTGTTTGAAAATTGCAAAGAAGCCTTGTATTATTAATTGAATCTGCATAAAGATTCATATCATTTTGAATCTTACATTTGTATCATCCTTCACAGTATTTTAATTTTTGAATCAAATATCTCATATCAATGCATGAAATAATTTTTATTTGGTGTATATGATTAGTTGAGTGAAATATGAAGTGGTAAGTTTACATGATCAATACATTAGTATGCACTCATAAAAATATATGTATCGGAAAGTAAATCTTTATTCTTCAATAGAGAATAAGGGGCCCTTGGATAAACCTTAAACCTTTTGAGAGCCCAAAAAGGTTTGTTAACTTATTATTTTAGTTAAATAATTGCTACTAGGGGTAAGTTTTTTATGAATGGATTCTCCTTTATGCATTTCATAAATTAAAACACTTCCCGAAAACTTGATTAGTCCTACATCAATGAGGTCTCGTATCTTGTCCTTTATTGGATACAATGATATGTGAGATGACCTATTAATCCTCCATGATATTTACAATTAGTATTCAGGTTTAATCCCTTTTGATTTTGAGGTTTCACTTCCTTAAAGGGAAGAGGATTTATCAAAGACCTCTGAAAATGTTGTGACAAAGATATGAGTAAGACATGGAAATCATATCATAAAAAAAATTCTCTCTCGTTTATGGTATTGTGTTTCTTATACGGTTGGATATAAGGAGTTGGCGTAAGATGATGCTTCTGGTTTTTTTTTAAGTTTTCAATGAGCATAATATCTTCTTCCATCTATTCACACTTAGTTTTATCATGGGTTACTTATTTAGTTTAGCCTTTACATTTCTGCCACTTCCCAGGTGACTTTTTATTTTGTCTCCAATGTTCATAAAGTGACAGAAACCCAAGGAGAAACCTCCCAACATTAGATTATAGAAGGGTGGTTAGAGAGTATCGATAAATACTGAAACATTATTTTCATCTAATAGTTAGGACTTCACATAAGCATCCATTTCTCCTATCTTTTGACATACTCTCTGAAATTTTCATCGTCTTTCTAACATATTTTTGAGTCGCATCCTATTAGAAGCTACATCAATATTGTACACATATTCTTCAATATGCATGTGCCAAGTGGTGGCTGCTCTATGTAGGCTTTTTTGAAATAAATCTACTAACAATTTATCATCTTTGATATAGAGAGTGATATTTATAGCGTACACAGTCGAGTGGTGTTTGAGATAAAATTTTCCTCGAAATTTATCAAACTCAAACACCTTGAAATTTGGTGGTACTACTAAATCTGGGACTAAACATATGTCTATGATGTCCTTCAAAATATTAGAACTTTCTTACTCAATAGCTTTGATTATTTTCTCTATGGAATTTATTATCTCACGATCTAAAGGCCTCGTAGCACAATGTATCATCATGTGCAACAAGTTTGGTCTCTACGACCTTGGTCACAAACAAGAACTTCATATAAGTAGGACCCTCACTATCCTTTTGAATCGCTTCAGTTTAACCATGATTATTTTCACTACGAGTCCAAGTGTGCCTTTAAAACTAACCCTTAACTAAAGAGTGCCCTTAGCTTGGACCATGAAATGTATGCAAAATAATGACTTTTTGTACATTAGGTGCATGAAATGGACACTTTTTTTCTTTTTTATTATCCATGCCTAATTTATAATTTAGATGATGTGTGAAATGTATGTAATATAGCAAAGAAAATCATCAAACTATTTGAAAAATATAACTTATGATACATATGATTTGCAATGCATGAAGATAACAATTAATTTTGTCATATTTGGAAGTTTGAAGATGCATGACATGATTTATTTTTTAGATAATGTATCGGTACATTTACGATAATGGATGAAATGATATGGTGAGATAGCATATTAGAATGCACAATATGGTAATGCATGAATTGCAATATTTGATTGATTTATTTTGTCTTTTTGATGAATGTATGGATGAATGAATAAGTGGACGAATGTATGAATGATATATTTTTATTTTTAAATGGATGTTTGCATGAATGAATGAATAAGTTAATGAACGTTTGAATGATGTATTTTCAAATGCATGTTTACATGGATGAATAAGTGAATGAATCTTTCAATGTTAAGTTTCTTTATGGATGGATGTATGCATGGATGAGTTAATGAAATTTACTTATACGTGAATCTGATATGTGATGATGCAAAAAGTATGCCTCATGGGGAAATGGACTCTATCTTAGGGTTAGCCATCCCTACGACTATGAGATATAAGAGGTGACATCCATCATACAATTAAGACTAACCTAGGACAAAGATGAGATGCCCCAAGTTCTTACTATGACAAAAACTATCGTTAGGACAGTGAGTTCTACAAAGGGTATTTCGTATGTATTCTAATAATTGTCTTTATGGCATAGGGATACTAAAATGCAATGATATCATGTACCAGTCAAATTTGAATGATGGTGAGGTCACTTTATATAAGAGACCTAAGTCTCAATTTATAATGAGAAATATAAATGGTAGGGAATATAAATTATTGTATGCTTCCACTGTCTTAGATAAGGTACATTTATAAGGTTTTGCATAGTTTAAATGCCATAATCCTAGATAAAAGTACTAGGGTGCCTCTATAGTGCACTTCTTAGGCGGTTCTATACTTCTAGAAGGTGTGTAGACTGCATATAATCATAAAGAAATGAAACTTAAATATCAAAGGTTAAAAACGATATATCATTATCCAAGTGCTTCACTCATGATACAAGTGACAATTTCTTTGATCAGTCATGCTTATACAAGTGGGACTTGATATACACAATGCCTATTACAGTGTATGTGTATGCCAAAATAATATCTAATATAGCGTATGTGTATGCCAAAATGCAAGTCATCTACATAATAATGTGTGCGAAGCACATGAACCTTATCTTTTTATATTATTAAAAAAAGCTCTAAATGCTGCAAAATAAATTAAAGTGTAATATTTTGTTAGTTAGGAAGATAACAAAAACAAAAAAACATAAGCTTTTAAGGTATAAATGTATTCATGCAATTAATGGTTTTGGGTTTGACTCTATTATGAGTTCCCCCTAGTGGAATTGTCAGTTGTCGCATTCTGATTTCAGATTATCATTTGTTTCAAAACTTAGGATGAAAGACAAAGGAGATTCTGAAAGTTCGCATGTCAAGAGGAGCACTTTGGAAAGCTTGCTCACTATGTGTTTTGGTTTTGATGAGGACAACTTGTGTTTCATAAGAGCTTGAAGATCATCAACAAATCAACGTGCTTAAGTCTCAAGATTGGTATTAGACTTAGACTAGTAATTAGTTTAGGTTAAGTCTAAGGCTTAGGTAAACTCAATACATGTCTCATATGCATAAAACATTAAATCATTTTATTTTTGAGATATGTCATTCATAATATGTTCATGCATCACATATATACATGTTATCTGTGCATCCTAGGCATAAACTTAGTGTTGAACATGTATAAGTGAAGTGCATAATGTATTTGAGTTTTGCAATTTAAAAATACACTTGGAAATATGTAGTTAATCGATTAAGGTGTGTTTTAATCGATTAACATAAGTTTTTGAAAAGCAGTTGGAACAGAAAACTTGGAAAACCGAATCAGTTACAATTTTGTAACACGTTAATCTATTAACCAAAGATATAATCGATTAACTGGGCTGCAGAATGGATTCTTTATAAACTGCATTTTCAGAACTCAAGCCATAACTTGAATGTTAGATTTTTAGAGAGTTAGAGCATATTTCGTGTTAATTGTTGCATCTATATGACATTGCATTTGTGAGATTAGAAAAGAGAGAATTCTATGATTTAGGATTGAGATGCATTTCATGTTTAATTTCTCATCATTTCATCTCACATGTTCATGCATTCATTGATGTTTTTGTGAAGATTTTGCATTCTGTAAAAACTGTTTTCAACTAATACATTGTCATGTTATATGAGACTTGTGTTAGAGTTTTAGAGTAAGGTCTTAATTGTTAAAATTGAGCAATGTAATTGCTTTAGATTACTCTATGTTNGTTGTAAAAAGTGTTGTAACTTTGGGAATCTCAAGGTGTCTTACTACCAACGAGATTGTGTTGTATTTTCATTAGCTTAGAGATCTTGATAAAAAGAATAGGTTCTTGGTTGGGGCTACATCGCAAGAAAGATTTTCTTGGGCGGTAGGAAGGGAGTCAAACCAAGGGATAAGGTTCTTTAGTTTCAAGAAAGAGTCTAAGTGTTGTAATTGGAAGAATTGTTTGTAAAACGTTATTTCAATTATAGTGAAGAAAAATCTCCCAGATCAGCCGGGAGGCCTGAATGTAGTTTGCAAGTGGACTCGCAAACGAACAAGGATAAAAACCTTGTTGCAGGCTTTTTCTTTCCCTCTCTCTCTTTATTGATTTAATCGATTACTTTGTATAGTTGTTTTAATTGTAATAATTTGTTTCTATACTATA
>NC_032018.1:8235266-8235707 GCF_001865875.1 Lupinus angustifolius
TAATCGATTATTCTTTCTCTGTTAATCGATTAATCTGGGGTTATATCAGCATTATTTGTTGTTTTTGAAAAGCGGATACTCTGACCGCTACACCTATTCAACCCTCCCCCCTTCTAGGTGTATTTTAGCCACTGATACCTAACAAGCGGTATCAGAGCTAGTACGAAGTGCTAGCTCAACCGTGTATTCATGATCCTAAGGGAAATATAATGGGTTCTACAAACCCGTTTAGTGGTGATGGTTCATCCATTAACCGACCACCTATATTCAGTGGTGAAGGGTATGCCTACTAGAAATTCCGCATGCAAATCTTTATAGAATTCATTGACTCGAATATTTGGGAATTTGTAGTCAACGACCCTTTCGTTCCATAAAATCTAGTGGATGATGAACCTAAAGACAAGCCTAAAAGTCTATGGACCGATGATGAGCGCAAGAGGG
>NC_032018.1:8235807-8236471 GCF_001865875.1 Lupinus angustifolius
TCTAGATAAATCTTTTGCTAGATGAGAATTAACTAATAAAGTTTTACGTTGTCTTGACAGCAAATGGCAACCGAAAGTAACTGCAATTATGGAATCCAAAGATTTGGACTCCATGCCTCTACCAACATTGTTTGGAAAGCTTCAAGAGCAGGAAATGGAATTGGGTCACTTGATGATGCATGAGGATTCGAACCGGAAGAAGAAGAGCATCACATTAAAGGCTACGACCTCTAAAACAAAAGAAGATAAAGATGATGATGAATCTGACTCCGATCTGGATGATGAAACAATGGGGCTCCTTGTTCGAAAATTCAGTAAATTCATAAAAAGAAAAGGAGGATTCAAAAAGTTTCAGAAGAAAGAAGCGAAGGAATCAACCAAGAAAGGCAAGAACACCAAAGATCGGTTCACTTGCCACGAGTGCGGAAAAGCAAGACACAAGCGATTTCAGTGTCCAACCTATCTGAAAAAAGCTGATTCAGAAAAGAGCACTCCTAGGGAATTCAAGTCTAAGAAAGCCTACATCGTATGGGATGTACCTGAGGAGGAAACGACATCAAGCACCTCTAGTGAGGAGGAGTCAACAAAGCTATGTCTGATGGCTAGATCTGACAACGATGAGAATTCAAGCACACACGAAGATAAACATGAGGTATATTCTGAC
>NC_032018.1:8236571-8237188 GCF_001865875.1 Lupinus angustifolius
CACATATCCATGTAAAACATCTAAATAAATTATTATCAAACGAACTAGTTGAGGGACTACCAACACTAAATTTTAAAACTAAAGAGATTTGTGACACTTGTCAAAAGTGCAAATAAATCAAAAACTCTTTTAAATAGAAAAATGTGATCTCCACTTCAAGGCCTTTGGAGTTGCTCCATATGGACTTCTTTGGACCATCCCAAATCATGAGTTTTGGTGGTAGCTACTATGCCCTAGTTATTGTTGATGATTTCTCCCGATTTACATGGACATTATTTTTATCTGCAAAAAGCGATGCGTTCAAATCTTTTAAAAATCTTGCCAAGAAAATCCAAAACCAACTTAATCTGAAAATAGTATATATACGTAGTGATCACGGGGGAGAATTTCAGAACTTTCAGTTCGATAAATTCTATGATAAGCATGGTATTTTACATCAATTCTCTACTCCTCGCACTCCACAACAAAATGGAGTTGTTGAGAGGAAGAATCATGTTCTAGAAGAATTAGCCATAACCATGCTCAATGAAAGTAATATCCCCAAATATTTCTGGGCAGATACAGTGCATACTGCATGCTATGTTATAAATCGAGTACTTCTAAGGCCTAATATAAAT
>NC_032018.1:8237288-8249229 GCF_001865875.1 Lupinus angustifolius
TATGCTTCGTCAATCCTTCCCATCTTCCCAAATCCATCAATAAGACTATTATAGATCAGTACATTTAAATCAACACCTTTCGACTTTGCTTCTTCAAATAACATGTATGCTTCATCTAGCCTGTCAATTTTAGCAAGCCCGTCAATGACACAACCATAAGTAACAACAGTAGGATGGAGACCCTTTGTCTTCATTTCCTCCAGAAGTTGATAAGCTTTATTGACCTTACCAGACTTGCAGAATCCATCAATAACAATATTGTAAGCACGGGTGTCCATATGCAGTCCTTGCTCCTTCATCTCATAAAACAACTGATAAGTTTCGTTTGGCAAACCTGCTTTCACAAGACCACGGATCACAATTGAGTAGCTCTGGACATCAGGAATTAACCCCTTAGCCTTTATTTCTTCAAATAAAGCCCTCCCTTTCTCAGTTTCACCAGCTTTGAAAACACAATCCATGTAAGCATTAAGGAGCATCAAATCAGGAGAGCAGCCCCTATGGATCATCTCTTTATAAATTTTGTGACCATCCTCCTTCCTACCACAGTTGAAGAAGTTCCTAATAAGCGATGTATATACCACCACGTTTGGAGTCTGACCAGAATCTAACATCTTTTCATAAAGACTGTAGGCATCATTCACCCTGCCATGTCTTCCTAAACCATCAATAAGAGAACAAAATGTAACTATGTCAGGGGTGCAAACTTTATGATCCAATCCTAAAAATATGGAGCAAGCTTCATCAAGTTTTTGCGCTTTACATAGTCGATCAATCATTATATTTACAGTCATGATATTAGGGAACATGCCAGCCTCTTTCATTGCATCCCGAACCTTAAGAGCATCTTCAAGTTTTCCTGCCTTACAAAACATATCAATTAAAATATTATAGGTTGGAAAATTGGGTGCTGCATCTTTCTTCATTTCTTCATAGATCCGCAATGCTTCCTCTAATTTACCCTTTCTTCCTAGGCAAGTTAGAATGCAATTATATGCAATTACACTAGGGATACATCCCTTTTTCTTTTGCCTTTCAAGTAAACTGTATGCTTCATTAAATTTCCCAACTGAACCATAGCCCATAATCATGGTATTGTAAGCATAAACACAAGGGACACTCCTGTTGAGATCCAATTCTTCAAACAACTCAATAGCTTCGTCCAGCCTCTCAGCCTTGCAAAGAACCCCTATCATGCTACTATATGTCACGTTGTCGGGTACCAACCCTTGTGCTTTCAATTCATGAAAGAATTTCCACGCCATATCAACCTTGCCAACTTTCCCAAAACAGTTAATGCAGACATTATAAAGGACAAGGTCAGCATTAAACGAGTTACTCTTCAACTCATCCAGCAAGGAAAGAGCAGCATCAACGCGGCCCTCCTTGGCAAAAACACGAACAAGTGTAGTAAACACATGCATGCTCACTTCATAGCCTAGTTCCTGCATCTGATGATAGAGGGTGAGCATGAGATCACATTCATGAGAGGCAGAGAGGGCACCAATCAGTGTTGTATAAGCTGAAAAAGCAGGACGAAACTTGAACTTCCTCATGGTTTCAATGATAACAAAAGCTTCACGTACTTGTCGTGAATTGACAAACCTAGCAACCAATTCGATACAAGTATTATGTGACACTTCTAATCCAGCCATACTCATTTCTTCAATAATCTGTTCGAAATGGTCCAAGCTTCTGGTCCTAGCCATAAGCATGAGAAGTGCATTGTACGCTACAGGATCATGTGCTTTTTCAGTTTTAACCTCCACCCACCTAAAAAACTGCAATGCAGTATTCACATTCTTTAACTTCCTTATTACTCCAACAACCAATTCAGGTTGAGGCATTTCATCAAACACGTTGAGGGCATCCTCAATGGCAGGTCCCCAAGGTCCAGTCTCCAAAACCCTGCATACATCATACACTGAGATTCTAGTAACCTTCACTTTTGTTGGATTCTCATTCGTAAAGCAAAAAACTTTCCCATTCGTTTCAGAAGGAGGAGGAGGCCCATTTGACCAGGATGAGGATGAGAACTTCTTCGATGAAGGGTCAATTTTCCCGCATTTAAGAACAGACTTAAACTTCAGCACTGAAAACCAAAAAATAAATAAATTAACTTAAATTGGAATGAGAATGATATTAAAATTGGAACCCTGAAGCTGAAACATGAAAACGGTAATAAAAGTTGTGATTTAGAATGGAAAAATACCTTGGGTCCTTGAGAGAAACTTCATGAGTGCACAGAGTATGTAGTGAAAATGAAAGGAAAAGATAAACAGAGCAAGCGTGTGCAGAAATCACCAATATGAGAGAAACATTGGAGTTAGGATTTTAATTTTCTAGCTCAAAATTGTAATTTTAATCTTTTTATATATAATAAAAAAATTCATGTGATTTGGGTATTCAGTCATAAAATCTCAAAACTTACTTATAAATTATTCATAGAGAAGATATGTGTAGGTAATAAATTTGAACTTACAAGGTGGCAATGTAGCTATATGTTAATTTCTTCAATTTCTTACTAACATTCAAGTTTCGTTGGAAAATATAGGTTGATTCTGTTTTAAAAGTGATAGCACGTCCCTTCAATTTATATTGGATTTTCTTATGTTTGCCCATTTTAATTTAGCCAAAATATAAGTTGATGGCAATAAAAACATCCACAAAGAGAAATTACAATAATAGTTACATCACAAGATATAAGCATGAGTATGGAAATTACATATTTCACAAGATATAAGCATGCAACTCTTGGGTTTTTTAGCTTTTCTGAGAAAGTCCATTCCATATTGGAAATGATCAGAGATGACCCTCCAGTGGGAAATCACAGAGATTACTAGTCATCAATGAAGCACATTTATAAGATAACATCTTCACTTATACTCCTTAATGTTCTGTGTCACTAACATAATTCACAATATATATATATACACATATATTATACTAAGCCCATAATTTAGTTGAGCCAGTTGACTCTTGGGGACCTGTATTATGCAAATACCCCAAAGAATAATTAGAAACAAAAACAACTTGTTTTGGATAAGAATAATTTCATATGCAACCACATGACATTACTGATCACAGTAGTATCTAACAAGAATAAGCAAACAATCAGAAGTTCTGAAATGAAAGCCACACAGGCCAAATTCATATAGTAATAGTAAATAATAAAACAAAAGGCCAAAAGGGTGATTCCAGCACCTTACAACAACACAACCAGTAACTAAAGGGCACTCTTGTTATTATTTCTTTTCCTTATTGTTAGCAGGAGAACATGGATTCTCTCTTACATAACAAACAAGAGACCCAAATTAAAATTACTTAATCTAATTCTAAACACAATAATCATAAAACTCAGAGATATTTGAAGTATGGTCCATAGTGAAGCTAGGAATCTTATCCAATTTGATAGGGTTGTTCTTCCCTCCAACCAACTTAGCCGGATTCCCAACAACAGTAGTCCTTGGAGGAACATCCTTAATCACTACTGAACCAGCACCGATTTTAGCACCATCACCAATCTTAATATTCCCTAAAATACAAGTTCCTGCTCCAATCAACACACCATCACCAATCTTAGGGTGCCTATCCCCAGTGGCCTTACCAGTCCCTCCCAATGTGACACTATGCAAAATTGATACATCATTTCCAATCACAGCAGTTTCTCCAACAACAATCCCAGTTGCATGATCAAGTAAAATCCCACTTCCAATCTTGGCTCCTGGATGAATATCCACTGCTAAAACTTCCGAAACCCGGTTCTGAATCATAACTGCTAAAACCTTCCTTCCTTGTAACCACAGCTTGTGAGCTACCCTGTGTGCTTGGCATGCCACGAACCCTTTGAAATTCAAGAAACAATGCACATAGCTTATACAAGCAGGGTCTCTTTCCTTCACTGCTCTCAAATCATCCTTCACAGCATCCATGATGTTATGCTCATCATCACCATCCAAAATTCCCTTAAAAAGATCAAAAAGTGTAGAACTTGGAAGGCTTGCGTTGCTCAACCTTATAGCAAGGTGATTAGCCAAAGCAGATTCCAATGATTTATGTGACAAAATGGAACTATGGTAGTAACTGGATAAGATAGGTTCGACGGTGACATCAAATCTAGCTTCATCTTGCATCTTAAGCCATAGATTGTGTCCACCTACGTCATGATCAACTTCATCTACAACAGTGTGAGTGTGCAATGAGTTGAGGTGGTATTTGGAAAAGGGTGATGAAGGAACGTGATTGGTGAAAGTGGAATATCCACATGAGTGATGATAATGGGTTTGGGAGGTGTTTGGGTTAAAGGAAAGTGGGCATGAAGAAGCATAAATAGGAGCAGACATGAATGAAGGAGGTGAAGAAAGGAGAGAGAAATGAAGGGTTTTGAGGAAAGGTGGGAACTTTGGGGAGAAGAGAGAGAAAAGACTTGGTTTTGGAGTGAGAAGGGAAGTGAGGGAGCGAAATGTGATCACCATAACTTAGGTTCAAGAATTTATGGGAAAATAATTTGGAAGGAATTGAAGAACAAAAAGGAGAAAGGATTCTGATCCAGAGAGGAAAGGGAGGAGAAGGTCTTAAAGGTGCATGAAAGTAGGACGAGGATCATATGTCTCCAACCTTGTCTCATTCTTCGTCTTTAAGTCTACCACATTTTACTATATGAATAAAATAATATTTTTAAAAATAAAAAATCACATTTTTATTGGTTTAGAATACAATGTAAATATTGTCTAACAACTCTGTCAGAGTTTATCCTATATTATTTTCATTAAAAAATTAAAGATATTAACACATCAATCATATTAACATATAAATAGTAAACTTATTTTGTTGATAAAAATCTATAAAGAAGTCCAGTTTTGTGATGATAAATAAAAAAGTCCAGTTTTGCTTCTCTTGAATAACGAATGAGCCATCTCCATCTCTATGTAACCCATGACATCATTATAAAATTCTGATCAGAACAAATGAATAATATTTCATTCAAGGCCACGTCCTCACGCTATGTATTGGGACATTCCCTACTTATATTTTAATCATCAATTATTGTCTCTTTCGTCAACTATTTGAAGTTTGACATGTGACTCTTGGTTGAAGTATGCAATATGGAAACTAGATTGGATTTTATGCATTGCATTGACCAATGGTCATCCACTACACAGCTTAATACTCTAGTCAATACTGAATGTGCTTGTATAAGATAGAATCTACTACTGGAGCTCATCTATTGTCTCACATTTTATGTCATTTCATGTACCATTATACAATGAGCAATGAGCTTATAAATGGTCAAATATTTGTTCTGACCAATCACATGTCCATGAGATATGGAGTGACACAATATGTGTGATAGCATATATTTACCCATCTACTACATACATCAACTATTAATAATAGATCATGGAACTATATATTTTAAAAATGGGCCAAAACATAGAGGAAAGAGAAGCCCATTACCATTGACATGTTTACATAGATAGATCCACATTAACTAAGAGAAGAAGACATTAGGATTGATTTAAGGTTGGTGTTGTTCATCAATATCATCAAATAAAAATGATAGCGGGAAGAACCACAAGCGCTGTTGCTGCCATCTTCACCTCACTCCTCTTTGGTTACTTCATCTGTAATTATTATTCGAAGAAGAAATTTGTTAATAAGAAAAAGAACAACAATGGATTGGTTGATGCCATTGGTAACACCCCTTTGATTCGAATCAATAGTCTCTCTGATGCTACGGGGTGCCAAGTATTTTCACTTTCCCTTTTTATTCCATTTCTCTTCCTCTTTTCCACAATTCTCACTCACAAATTTCCTTTCTACTTATTCTAGATTCTTGGCAAGTGCGAGTTTTTGAATCCTGGAGGGAGTGTCAAAGATAGGGTTGCACTCCAAATCATTCAAGAGGTAAACTCCTTTTTCAATGTTGATGACTCCTTCAATTGCAGTTCAAATATAATGAAATGTATAGATTATGTTCTGTGTTTACTGTAATTTATAAATAGAATAAATCAAAGTTACAAAATTATAAATCATAGTGGAACCAAAGAGAACAAATATCTCATTCTTCTGAGTGCTTTGACAATTTCATTCCAAAATATGATTATCAAAGCTTTGGGTCATTTATTCGTTAACTACCATAATCCCTCGTTTGTGCTCTCTGTTTATTCTTTTCCCAATGATTGGTTATGCAGGCTTTGGAATCTGGACAACTACGCCGGGGTGGAATTATTACTGAAGGGAGTGCTGGAAGCACGGCCATTAGCATTGCCACTGTTGCTCCTGCCTTTGGATGCAAATGCCACGTGGTTATACCGGATGATGCTGCCATTGAGAAGGTATTTTGTACTTAGTTAAGCAACTCTATTATCATACACCAAGTGCATAACCAATAAGACGATAAACTTTTCTGAAGAATATTGTCAACAATTGAAGATTCTCAAACTGAAACATTTTGTTTCTTCTATCTCAACCAACTTTCAGTCTCAAATAATTGAAGCCCTTGGGGCAACTGTTGAAAGAGTACGACCAGTTTCCATTACTCACAAAGACCATTTTGTCAATATTGCACGTAGACGGGCATCGGAAGCAAACGAATTTGCATTGAAGAATAGATCACAATTAAATGGAAAAGACACAAAACAAGCAAATGGTCACGAATCTGATGGATACAGACACAGTTCACTCTTTTCTACTGACTGTCAAGGCGGGTTTTTCGCCGATCAGTTTGAGAACTTAGCAAACTTCAGGGCTCATTATGAGGGTACAGGGCCTGAGATTTGGGAACAGACGAGTGGAAAGTTGGATGCATTTGTTGCTGCGGCAGGCACTGGTGGTACTGTGGCTGGAGTTTCCAGGTTTCTCCAGGTTCATTGCCTCTTCCTTCACCTTTTAAAATGCTGTGATTTTGATTTCAGAAGTTTCCTGAATTTCTTGTCTTCTGTTCTACAGGAAAAGAATCCAAATGTCAAGTGCTTCCTTGTAGATCCTCCTGGTTCTGGTTTGTTTAACAAGGTAACAAGGGGAGTAATGTACACCAAAGAGGAGGCAGAAGGTCATAGACTTAAAAATCCATTTGACACTATAACAGAAGGAATAGGAATTAACAGGGTAACAAAGAATTTTGCAGAGGGAAAACTCGATGGTGCTTTTCGAGGCACAGATATGGAGGCTGTTGAAATGGCTAGGTCAGTATTCCCGACTCTTTTCTTAGCCATCTTATCTTTATTTTAGCTCATTTGGTGTGTTGAGTGGAAGAAATGAATGAATGAATTTAATTATTGCCATAGTTTTTGACTCGTGTTCCAGGTTTCTTTTGAAGAACGATGGTCTCTTCCTCGGGAGTTCTTCTGCAATGAACTGTGTTGGAGCAGTTAGAGTAGCACAGTCACTTGGCCCAGGTCACACAATTGTAACCATTCTTTGTGACAGCGGAATGAGACATTTGAGCAAGTTCTATAACTCTGAATACTTGTCTCAGCTTGGCTTGACACCTAAAGCAACAGCATTAGAGTTCTTGGGCATCAAATGAGTGTTGTGTCTGTTGTGGCATCCTCAACACATGGCTTTTTTTTGGCATCAACTAAGATTAGATCAACTAATTTTTGTCTCAGATTGTATTTTTAGACTATTTGAGATTAGGGAGGAATCAAATTAGAGGATATACAGTTAATGAAGTGCCAGAGAATTGAAAGTCAGAACTATTTTACTGAATTCTATATTTGGCATCAAAAGTCTTCTTTGTTAAACAAAAGTAATTTTACCTAATTCAGTTTCGATAAAAATAAGTTTATGGACTTCAATTTATGTTTGATTATTACATTATGATTAAAAGTACTCCTGATATAATGAATATAGCTTGAATTGGGTCATTCAAATTAACTTTTAAGAGTGCATTTAGCAAAATGATGAAAATTTTAAAGTAAAGAAATATATATCTCTTTAAGACTAAATAAGAAACACACAACATTAAACTTTCACATCTCAATTACTATTACTAGATATGACTATTCCATTTAAAGTTAAAATAATTAAAACAACACAAGAAATATATTATTTATGTAACACAGATTTAAAATTAAACTACTAATGATTCTCCATAGGCTACACTAGGAAATGAGCCAAATCGAGTTGAACTAGAGCTCAATTCGGTTCAGCTCGATAAAGATTGGTAACTATTCGATTCAGTTCGAATTGTTCATTTAGACAACTCAAATAATTAATTAAATTTTGAAAAATAATTGAAATTTTTTTATATATATAAATATAATATTGTTTATATATAATAACAATAAACATTAAAAAAATAATGTATAAATCATAATAAATATAAAAATTAGTTTATAAATAAATATATATATAACGAGTTCCCTCAATTTCAACTCATTTAATTCATGTATCAAATTTATTAAGTTAAATAACGAATTGAGTTTCGAATAAATACCAAGTTAGTTTAATTCATTGTCGGTCCTACTACTAGTATAACAATAACAAATATGTTATGGAATATAACATATAAAAGAGGATAAAACATTGGCATGCCAAGTGGCTACCAGCATCCATAAAGGAAAGAAAATTATGAGGAAGTTGATATCTGAACCATTCATCCAGCAATTACTGACGAAGACCACATCTCAGTCGTTAGATTTAGTCCGATGTGGCATTTGATGTCCGAATCATAATAAATTGGTCAGAAATAACCCTCAACTGTATAACTGATGAATGTGTGTGAGAAAGAGAAAATACATTTCCAAGTACAAATCGAGGTTCTTCAATTCTCTTTCTATCCTCTCAATCTGTAAGTCTCACTTATTCACTCCCCTTTCTTACCCTCTTGATTTCAAGTGTAAAGTTTGCATCTTTTTTGTTTTTTTAGTGAATTTTTTGGTTACGTTACTTAGGTATTGGAAATGCTCATTGTTCAGGAAAATTGGATTTTTTTTGGTTTTAATTTGATTTTTGCTATAATTTTGACATCCCAAGTTTAGCTTGGTTCTCATTCAACTCCTGAATCTGTAACTTTCAGTTCTTCTTGTTGTTTATGCAGGACTTCAAGACTTTGAAAGTGCTTCATAGTGATGAAAATTGGAACTTTATTGCTTGTAATATGTTTCTCTGTGATAAATTTGTCATAATGTCTGATAAAAACTCGGTTTTTGGAATTTAATTTTGCTTTGTGTTTAGTTTTTTATTTGTTGAAAATATACTCACTAAGACTCTCCCTTTTGGATGACCTAGGGTTTCTCAATTTCTCAGGAACTAATGCAAATTGAAATTTCATAGTTTGTTTTTTATTTTTTTCCTTTCAAATTTCTTAGCTCAATTATTCATCTTCCTTGCCGGAGAGTGCTGTTTATCGTGTTGAATTTTTGCTTATAAACTGATTTTCTTCATGGACTCTGGGATGAGGTCAATTTTCAAGCTTCAATTGCAACGGGTTTTCAAGTTTTCATGGCACGATAATTTTGGTTTTCTCAGTTTGGACAAAAAATAAATCTTTTAATTTCGATCCACCCAGGTTCTCTTTTAAACATGACACCTGTTTTCTAAATGATCTTCCATTGTTGGAATTATTGTTTTTTTATGAATAATTGAATTTTATATATTCTAGGTTAGAAATACTGCTCTTTTTGGTATATAAGTTAACAAGTTTTTAGCTATTCTCTTTGTGCTTTGCTGTTTGGCATTCTTATACAAATGGGTTTTTTGTTCCCTTGATAGGTTTGAGTTGTCCAATTAACAAAGTCAGTGAAGTAGAAAGTGTGCAGGAAGAAGTAGTTTGTAGATTTTCTGTAGATAACATCATTATGGGTGAGGGGGAATCAGCAAATGTTGTTTCCAACACTGACTCAAATGGCAATTGCTTGCCAGGGAAAACTTTAAATGGTGTGAGTGAGAAGAAGGACCTGGAAGGTGATCAAGGAAAAGCCTCAGGGGACAATGGAGTCAAAGACTTGAAAGAGGATGTCATAAAAGAAATGGAAGAAGATCAGAAAGCTGGTGGAGAAGTAAAACACAACAATGAAGTTGATGACGAGGAGGAAGTAAAAGAGGACAAGGAAATTGGTTCAGTGGAAGGAAAAAAAGAGGATAACAAAGATGATAATGTATTTGAGAGTGAAAAGCTGAATGAAGAAGCAGGGGTTAAGGAAACTGTGTATAGTAAAGAAGAAAAGGAAAATGTAGAAGCTAAGAAACCAGATTTGGATGTAATGGAAGCAATGGATGCCCATAAAGGTAAAAATGAAAGCAGTGAAAAGGAGACAATCCGAGAGGAAGAAAAGAGTGAGGATAAGGTTGATAAGCCAAAAGATGAAGAGAAGGTAGAAGATAGTAAGATCGAGATAGGATTGATAAAGTTTGAGAAAGGGAAGAACATCGGGGAGAAGGTGATAAGTAAAAGACAGGAAACTGTGGATAGTAAAGGAGAAAAGGAAAGTGCAGAAGCCAAGAAACCTGAAGTGGTTGTGATGGAAGAAGTGGCTGTCCCTGAAGACAAAGATGAGAGAAGGAAAAAGAACAAAGTTCAAGAAGAGGAGGATGAGGATAAGATTAATAAGTTAAAAGAAGAAGAAAAGGTCGATGATAGTAAGGTTGAGAAGGAATTGAGAAAGCACAGCAAAGGGAAGATTAACGGAGAGAAGGTGAAAAGGAAAAGAAAGGAAACCGTGCATAGTGAAAAGGAAAAGGAGAGTGCAGAAGCTAAGACACCAGAATTGGATGCTATGGATGAAGAGGGTGTCTCTAAAGACAAAGATGAGAGCAGTGAAAAGGAGAAATTTCAAGAAGAGGGGAAGGAGGAGGATGAGGAGAAAGGATCAAAAAAGTATAGGAAAGGGAAGATCAACAGGGAGAAGGTGGAGGGAAAAAGAGAGGTACTTAAGGAGACTGAGTCGAGGACTCCTGCTATAAGTCGTCCTGTGCGTGAAAGGAAAACAGTGGAGAGGTTAGTTACATCAATTGAAAAAGATGCAAACAAAGAACTTCACATCGCAAAGGTATTCATTTTCCGTTTCATATTAAGCCTTAATTGTGTGCTATATTAAAACTTATTTCATTTATGGTTTACCTTTTATATTGCAGGGTCGTGGCACTCCTTTGAAAGATATACCCAATGGTATAATGTTTGTCTTCAATTCTTCTTTCCATTATGGTTTATGAATCCCCTTCTATTTACTATAGCATGCTAAAATTAACCTAATTCATAATGTCTCCTTTCACAAGCATTCCACGTTCTTCATGAGTTTACTGAAATAGCCAGACTGATGTTTTCTTTTATGACAACATATTGAAATAACAGTGCAAGAAATGAATTCTAATTGTCGTCAATTGTGGAAATTTATCAAGAAAAGGAAAGAGCTAAATATTATTTGATGAGTGAATGTTTGATGGCATAAAAAGAAAATGACTTAATTTTTATTAAATTTCGAAATCTACTTGTCATCATGTTCTATGATTCCATTACAACTTGGAAATTAGGGATGGATGTCCTGATTTGTGATTGTAAACTGCTTAGTTTTATTAACTTGTTTCTGGATTCAGATTGCTACCTGATGGTATGATCTCATTTGCAATTTTCACTTTTTCGTTTTTGTTTTCATACTTACATAATATCTATTTATTTGTGATTTTAATGCATGTCTATGCTGTGTTTTTCATTAAAAGGTTTTTTTATTCGATAAGACTGTCTCTTGTATTTGTCTATCTTGGTGATTCATGTCTATATTTTATAACAACAACGACCAAGCCTTTATCAAACACTAAGTTAGGTTGTCTTTATTTTATAAAATAATACAAAATTTTGCGTGAGCTATGAAGGGTTTTTGTTGTTGCTGGTTTTATATATTTATGCTGTAGTTGCATGTGTCTACTTCTTCAGAACAGCTAATAACTTTATGTCTTTTGCATTTTGTGCTTCAGTGACATTTAAATTATCTAGAAG
>NC_032018.1:8249329-8249941 GCF_001865875.1 Lupinus angustifolius
CAACATTAATGTTAATATATTATATATGTATATCTAACTCCACCGATATGTGTTATAATTAATGAACCATCAGTTGAACTGTTATACCACCGTGTCATATCTTGACTGGTACAATATTAATAACACTGGTTGAAATTGTATATCTAAGTTACTTACAAAAAAATATTTTTTTTGTTTATTTATAGGTCGTGTTAATAGCAGAAAAATGTACATACACTTATATTGTAAGAGTTTTTTATATTGTTAGCACATAATCCACTAATTATATTCAATTATTATTAACTATTAAATATAAGTAACACGTGTATGATTGAGATAAATAATATAGAGATTGTGTATAAAACTTAGCCCTTAGGGGTGTTTTTTCATTGTATAAATTTACAATCATGGGAAGGAATATTATTCCTTGGGATATTAAAATGTCTATTTGGTTGACCCTTATATATTTTGAGAATCTGCATTTATATTTATGGGAATAACTTGAAATCATACTTATTTATCAACTATAATATTTTATGTTAAATATTTATAATCTACATTTGATTTATTCCATTTATGTAATGTTCAATTTAGAAAATTGAACATTCATGTTCTACATTCAAAACTGATAGT
>NC_032018.1:8250041-8250716 GCF_001865875.1 Lupinus angustifolius
TAGTTATAATGTAAAAAGAAATAATTAACCAAATAATATGGAACATATATTGGTTGGAGATGAACATTGGTTATATATGGTTTTTTTTGGTAAAAATTAGAAAATAGTGAGGGCAAAATAGAGAGAACGACAAATTACACCATGGTGGATGGTTATTTTGGGTTTTCCCTTTATAAGTAGTATAGATATTTATATAATTGAGAAAGCGGTATTAACATTTTTTATGTGATATAAGTATGACAATGAATTTACGTTAAATAATACTTAAATACAACTACAAATCCAAAAACTACAATTTGATTACTTATCTAGTAAGTATATGTATATAGTATAGAAAATGTCTTTTAGTTACTTATACTAACGTAAAGTGGATGAGGGATCAAAAGATTAGAAGAATGAATAAAATATCTCTAAAAATTCAAGAATAAAATTGACAAAACAAATAATAAAATTACATTAAATAAAAATCAAGTATTATCTCTTCTTCATAACGGTTGATACTACATTTATAATATATAAATCCAAATAAGAAAAAAACTTGGGATTGAAACATGGATAAAATTGGAAAGTTACAACTTTTAGTTGTGGGAATGAAACATTATCAAGCTATTTGATGGGAATAAAAAAGTATTAAAATATAATTATATATTTTCTTTAGGAAAATTCGATACGAGA
>NC_032018.1:8250816-8251051 GCF_001865875.1 Lupinus angustifolius
GGATGAGGATGAGGATAGGAGGAGGATAAGAATGAGGATGAGGATAGGAGGAGGATAAGAATGAGGATGAGGATCGGATGCGGACGAGAATGAGGATGAGGATAGGAGGATAGGATTAAGAGGAGGATGAGGATGAGGATGAGAATGAGGATGAGGAGGAGGATGAGGATAGGATGTGGAAGAGGATGAGGATAGGATGAGGACGAGAATGAGGATGATGATAGGATGAGGAGGA
>NC_032018.1:8251151-8251417 GCF_001865875.1 Lupinus angustifolius
CCTCATCCTATCCTCATCCTCGTCCTCATCCTCATCCTCATCCTATCCTCATCCTCATTCTCGTCCTCATTCTATCTTCATCCTCGTCCTCATCCTATCCTCGTCCACATCCTCATCCTCATCCTCCTGCTCCTCCTATCCTCATGCTCCTCCTCCTCCTATCCTAATCCTCATCCTCGTCCTCTTCCTAACCTCATCCTGATCCTCATCCTATCCTCTTCCTCAGCCTCATCCTCATCCCGATCTTATCCTCATCCTCATCCTAA
>NC_032018.1:8251517-8251975 GCF_001865875.1 Lupinus angustifolius
CATGTTATCCTCGTCCTCATCCTCATCCTCATCCTCATCCTCCTCCTCATCCTATCCTTATCCTCATCCGAATTATCATCCCCATCCTATCCTCATCCAGTTCCTCATCCTCATTCTGCTCCTCATGCTATCCTCATCCTCATTCTCGTCCTCATCCTATCGTCATCCTCATCCTCATCCTCTTCCTCTTCCCCATCCTATCCCAATCTTCTTTCTCGTCCTCATCCTATCCTCGTCCTCATCCTCATCCTCCTCCTCATCCTATCCTCTTCCTCAGCCTCATCCTCATCCCGATCTTATCCTCATCCTCATCCTCATCCCGATCTTATCCTCATTCTCGTCCTCCTCCTATCCTCATCTTCGTGCTCATCCTCTTGGTCATCGTCATCCTCATCCTCATCTTATCCTCGTCCTCATCCTCTTCCTCTTCCTCATCCTATCCTCCTCCTCATTCTCGT
>NC_032018.1:8252075-8253065 GCF_001865875.1 Lupinus angustifolius
ATCCTCAACCTCATCCCATCCTCATCCTCATCCTCATTCTCGTACTCATCCTATCCTCTTCCTCATCCTCATCCTATCCTCTTCCTGATTTTTGTCCTTATCCTATCCTCTTCCTCTTCCTCATCCTCATCCTCCTCCTCATCCTATCCTTATCCTCATCCACATTCTCATCCTCATCCTATCCTCATCCACTTCCTCATCCTCATTCTACTCCTCATCCTATCCTCATCCTCATTCTCGTCCTCATCCTATCCTCTTCCTCATCCTCATCCTATCCTCTTCCTGATTTTTGTCCTTATCCTATCCTCTTCCTCTTCCTCATCCTCATCCTCCTCCTCATCCTATCCTTATCCTCATCCACATTCTCATCCTCATCCTATCCTCATCCACTTCCTCATCCTCATTCTACTCCTCATCCTATCCTCATCCTCATTCTCGTCCTCATCCTATCCTCTTCCTCATCCTCATCCTATCCTCTTCCTGATTTTTGTCCTTATCCTATCCTCTTCCTCTTCCTCATCCTCATCCTCCTCCTCATCCTATCCTTATCCTCATCCACATTCTCATCCTCATCCTATCCTCATCCACTTCCTCATCCTCATTCTACTCCTCATCCTATCCTCATCCTCATTCTCGTCCTCATCCTATCCTCTTCCTCATCCTCATCCTATCCTCTTCCTGATTTTTGTCCTTATCCTATCCTCTTCCTCTTCCTCATCCTCATCCTCCTCCTCATCCTATCCTTATCCTCATCCACATTCTCATCCTCATCCTATCCTCATCCACTTCCTCATCCTCATTCTACTCATCACCCTATCCTCATCCACTTCCTCTTCCTCATCCTCCTCCTCATTCTCGTCCTCATCCTCATCCTCTTCCTCATCCTCATCCTCCTCCTCATCCTATCCTTATCCTCATCCACATTCTCATCCTCATCCTATATTCATCCTCATCGTCATCCTCATCATCATTCTACTCCTCATCCTATCC
>NC_032018.1:8253165-8256596 GCF_001865875.1 Lupinus angustifolius
ATAGCTTAGAGTGTAAGAAAAGGAAAGAACGAGAGATTCTTTGGCTGGGGCTACGCCGAAAGAAACGTTTTCTTTATCGGTAGGAAGGGAGTCAAACCATTGGATAGTTTCTTTGATTTCTTGTCATTTGCTAAGTGTTGTAATTGGATAATGTGTTGTAAATTACATTGATTCGATTATAGTGAAGGAAATCTCCCAAGTCAGCCGGTTATCGGTTCTGTTATCGGTTATCTGTTCTGCATTTAATCGTTTCTGTAATTGCTTACTGGTTCTGTTTAATCGATTAATATTGCTGTGTTAATCGATTATCCTGTTTCTGTTAATCGATTAAAACTGTTTCTGTTTAAAACTGTTCTTTGTGATTAATCGATTAAGATTGTGCATATAATCGATTATCTTCCTTTCCTTAATCGATTAAATAGGGTTGATTCAACATTAAGTGCTGGTTTGCGAAAAGCGGTAATTCTAACCGCGACACCTATTCAACCCCCTTCTAGGTGTATTGTAACCACTGATACCTAACAAAAAGATATAGACATTGAAGACTTAGAAGAAATGCTACTCAAGTTCAAGATCTATTAGAGTCTTCTAAGTTAGGTACTTCTATCCTTAGGTCTTTTTATTAAGTTTAACCAAATGCTCATAGGTGAAACCTTTTTTTGAAAAGTATTTTAACTTGGATTAAAATGGACCAAAATTTCAAAACTTGACTTGAGTAGTTGGTTACTTGAACCAAGTAATAGGTTACTGAGACTAAGTAACTGTTTATCCAAACTGAATAATAGGTTACCAAACATTTTCTATACATAGTAATAGATTACTCATTGGAGTAACCCATGACTCATTAGGGAAGAAACTTTGGGTAACCGGTTACCCATGAAAGTAATCGATTATTGTTAGTTGTTACACCAAATTTTCAAATCCAAACTAAATAAGCTTTACCCAATATAAAAGAATGTCACTCCAATCGACACCTACCTTCATATATGAATATAATGGCTAGTTGAGGACCTATTTAAAGGCATTTAGATATTCAGATTGTACACACAATTTACAACACTTTCATAGAAAAATCACTCAATTTTTTCATTCACTCTTGCGTGAAACTTGTGGAAAACGTTTTGATATTCTTAAAGTTATTGTCAAGTGTTTTCTTCGATGTTTATAAATTGAAATTAATTGAGATTTTGTATTACTCTTAATGATTGGCTATAAGGATTTGAAGTTTATGAGTCATATTATTTATGCAATCTCAACCCAAGAATTTATATTTTGTTTGTATCAACTTTAATGTATGCATTTTTCACCATAGGGTTTGGTGAAAAAGGGAAAGGGAGTCTTAGAAGTGGTGTTTTTCTAAGAGTGTGATATTATGGAGAGTGTAGTCTGAAGACAAAGTCTTTGAGTGAGATTTGTAAAAGATTAACATCATCATAAATAAAATCACTCGTGCTTACACGGGGATTGAATGCAGCCTTTAGTGGACATGAAGGTGAACTAGTATAAAAGTCTGGCGTATCTGTTTCTTCCATACTCTTTAATTTATAATTATGCATTATGATTTTTGCAACTTATTTATCCGCTACATTATACTCAAAACATTTTTTAAAAGTTGCAAAAAATTGTAGTATAGAAAACTAATTCACCCTCCTCTTAGATTGTCATTTTATCCTTATATAGTCATATTTTTTGTGACTATAACAAACAAAAAATTAATTTTGCTCACATGAGAGTAATACAATAGTGTTTGGAAAGTCACCATGAAATTTCTACCAAAAAAGAGCATCATGGATATTATTAATTTTAAAGTTGAACCAATATGATTATCACAATGATATTCTATGACTTTATAAAATTAAGAGATATTTCTAGATATTAGCAATCTTACACTCACAATGTAAATTTTAAATAAAATAAATCAATTGCATATTTGATTCTAAATAAAAATGGAATGTTTTAAATAATTAGCGACATTAATGAGAGGGTTTCACTTTTGTTTTCAACATTTGTCAAATCCCTCATATAAATAGAGGTCTTGAGTACATGACAAAAAGTCGATAAAAATACACCATAAACACACTAGAAAGACACACACAAAATAAGAGCAAACTAGAGAAATTTGTGTTGCTCCTCTCCTTTCCGATGTTAGATACAAGTATGTGATAAGTGTCAAACATACCTAAAATTCATACATTTTTATGGCACTTATCTTAAGCATAATAGAGAAAAACCAACTTAAAACAATACTTTTTATATAAAATATCACAATTTAGTATATTTGTATTTGTATTTCCTTTTTATATATTTTGTAGGAATTAAATTGAAGAAAATAAGAAAAAAGACTCATGGTCAACAAAGCAAAAAAGTCAAGAAATCAATATGCTCAACCATACAGCTAAGCGTGGAACAAGCCCCACTGAGCTGACCTGGCCACCAGCTTGACCGAGACCAAACTGCTCAACCAGGAAGCTGAGCGGACCTGCTTAGCCACTCAGCCTAGCACCGGACTAGACCTGACACGGTCAGAAAACTGCTTGACATGGTCAGACACGAGCTTGGCACAAGACCAAGCTGTTGAACAAGCAGCTCAGCGGTCCAATTAAGCAGCTCAGCGGTCTTACCAAGCAGCCCAGTGGAGAACCAGCCTCCTGACCAGATCAGCAAGCACCAAGCCACGTCCCAGTCAACATGGTCAAAAGCTACTGAACAAGAAGCTTAGCGGTGAAGTAGGTGCGCTGAGCAGTATGCATCAGACTTGACTTAACCATCAAGCAAACCATGAAGTCATCCATGACCTCACCTCAAGTAGCCCACCATAGGCTTTTTCAGAAGTAGCTCACAATAGTTGGTCTCATAGCCCACAACTAGCTTTGATGAGTCATGCACAAGGAGGTGACTAAGCTACTTGGTCAAGGGACCAAACCCATGCTAAAGGGTTTGGTCAGCTGCTTAGCTGGACCGCTAAGCAGCTCAACGGTCTGGCATTGAGGCCTATAAATAGAAGACCATTTCCTTCGAGCAAATAGACTAAAAAAACACACCAAAAAAGATCAAAACACTTGAAAGAAGGAAATCTCTGTCTAGGAATCTCTCTTTGGAGTTCTTTCTTCATTTCTTAGTTTAGAGTTTTTATTTCAAGTAAGTCTTGTAATTTTTAGTTTAGAATTCAAGAGGAGAAAAGGAGAAGGCAAATGAGATGCAAAAATCAATTTTGTACTCTCATTTGGAACTCAAAAGCATCCAATCCTTGGATGGATGGCTCATGCTCCTAAACATTTTCTTTTGAACAAGGTTATGTAATTTCTACTTCTTAAGTTACAAAAATTTGAATTTTAATCATTCAAGTTGGTGCTTTGGTTAATATTATTTGTTTGAGAAGTACTTAATGCTCTTTTTAGATTGATCACCTAAAAATGATTTCAAGTCAATAA
>NC_032018.1:8256696-8256979 GCF_001865875.1 Lupinus angustifolius
TATTAGAGTCGCCAACGGTTAGGGTGTGACAACCTAATCTCTTTTATGGCCATAATATTGTTTAAGTAATGAATATAAGTGTTCATCATTCTACCATTTTAGGATATACACTAAAAGGAGGATTTCAGACCTTGGTGTTTGGGGTTAACCAAAGTAAAACATAAGAACTTGTCTAATTAGTTCAAACTTAAAAGAAGATAAGAAATATATTTTCCTTATTCAAAAATATCTTGTCTCCTCAAGAATTTGTTAATATCTAGTTTTATGTTTATTGTTTACTTGT
>NC_032018.1:8257079-8273707 GCF_001865875.1 Lupinus angustifolius
TTTCCGCATTTTATTTATTCTTTAATACCAACCTTCCTTGAGGAAGAAGTTTGGTTTGTTAATAAAATGAACCCGAAAGGGAGTAAATAAATAAAAGGTCACTAAATTTATTATTCTTTTGTTCTTTATTTATTTATTTGTATCTAACAACTAACTATTCATCACTTTTATATATTAGAATACCATTAAACCGGTGTTGGAATTTATTCCACAAAACCGAGATGGTATTCAAATGTACTTAATAATTATGTAGTAGGTAATTGCTTCAATACCATTATACTGGCGTTAGAATTTATTCTAACAAAGTCGAGATGGGGCAAAGAAGGAATGACTTATTCACATGATTATTAAGAAAGTAAGTTGTAACTGGAATATTCTTAAAACCATTATACCGACATTGAAATTTATTTCAACAAAGCCGAGATGACGAACAAAGAATAAAACCGAGTTCTCTTACTTACAAAAGGAACATAACGAAAATGAAAGTATTAATCTTTAAACAAATTGGCACTGTTGTCAGGACGATTTGTTGAGAGGAGAAAACTCCCAATAAAATACCGAGAAACCGACTTTCAACAGTATGCACTTCCTAATCATATTCTCTTCTCTTTTCTTATTTCTTTCATTTTGTTTTTAATAATAACTTTTTGTTTCTTAAGACATTGAATTTAATGTTTTTCCTTATCTATTATATATCACATTTAAAATAATCAAAATAAAAATCGTACTACTTATTTTTTTAAATATCTCTTAAAGATTATATACTATACAAACATTAGTTTCTGCTACTTTACCCTTCTTAAAGTGAATAAATTTTAAATTATTTTTATTAAAAATACCTCTTTGAGATGAGATATGTTCCAGACATTAGTTTTTGTTGCTGCATCTTTCTTGAAGTAAATAAACTTAATTATTTTTTAAATACCTCTTTGAGATGAGATACGGTTTAGACATAAGTTAATGATGTTTTAACATTCTTGAAGTGGATAAATTTTAATTGACCAATTATATTTTTTAACCAATCAAATAAAATTGAACTTCTTTAAACACAAAACTATATAGTCTTGACTTGCTAAAGTATATATGGATATGTAGGAAAAAGATTAATTCTTATCAGACACAAAAATAAATAATAAATATTTTCTTTCTTATAATTTAATTTTTAATAAAAAAATCAATGGTATATTTAATCCATGTAATTATTGAGGGTAACATTTTATAATGGGTGGATAGGATGCAAATACCTTTCCCATTTTGTAATCAACTTCAAACTTCTAACTATTATTCAAAAGACCATTTTATTCTAAATAGAGCATAAAAAAGTTTTCTAATTTTTAACCACAAAAAACATTGTGACAACTCCAAAAAAGTTGTGTACCAAAAATTGGGGCCCAAAAATAGGGGACAACAATAAGGATACTTTCCATTAGAGAGTCAAACCTAGATCCGCTAATTGTCTCGATTTAAATACCCTCAATTTTTGTAAAAGAAAGAGAGATAAGTATATAAATAATAATAATAATAATAACAATATTTATTTATCTTTATTTTCTATTTGTATACACCCATACCATTCTTCTGGAAGCTTTTGTTGTTTGGGTATTAATTTGCAATAAATATTTATATGCTTCCTCACACACTAACATTGTACACATGAATATAACGTCCATATGCCCTAAGCTTGGGCATTAGAGACTAGGATTGAGATAGGAGGGATATTAGATTTGCATAACATCAGATCTTATCTCACTAGTATTAGCATGACAAATCATCTAGATTGTTCTCAATATTGTAAGTTAGGTGCTTGGGGGTAGTCTCTTCTCGTTTCTATCCTATGATATTTGGTTTCCTTTCTTTTGAAATTTGATGTAGTCTAGTAACTTAGATGTCTAGATCTTTATCGAGTCCACTTTAAATAAGACCTACTACTTCGTCCTAGGGTTTTGATCCTTAGAAAAACCAAAAACCTAGTAGGATATATCATATGTAAGACACATGAAGCTCACCTTAATTTTCATTCCTCTATCATTTAAATTTCTCATCATACATCAAGACTCTATTCCCTTATATAAAGTGATCAAGGAGTCATCCCAAGCCCTAATAGTATAGGATATCATTGCATTTTGGTATCCCTACATCACAAGTACCGTTGATAGGATCCATCGTCCTAGTTGTAGTTTTTATCATAGAAAAAATTGAGGTTTTTCATTTTTTAACTCAGGATAGTCTGAAGTATATGACATATGTCAACTCATCAGGACATTTCATATGTTGTAGTGATTACTAAATTATCCTAAGATATGGTCCATAACTCTAAGGGCGTGCATTTTGGATTATCAAACACTTCATCCATGCATTAAAAATATATCATTCACTCATGCATTCAAAAATATATAATTAAAGCATTTAGTGACTCGTTCATTCATGTAAAAAGAAAAAAACATTTACTTTAAACATTCATTCACTCATTTATTCATTTAATTATCAATTCGTTCATGCATTAAAAAATGGAAAAAAATTAATTATTCGTTGGCTTATACATTGATTATTTCATGTATACAATCATGAAAAATACATTATTCATGCATACATTCATTTATTTGTTCATCCATCCATTCATCATAAATACTTCCAACATTGCATTTCATGTATTACTATATCATGCATTCTAATTCACTATCTCACCTTATCATATAATTGACTATTGTAAATATTTTCATTCATTATCATAAAAGCATACAAAATAAATCATATCATACTATAAGTATAAGATGGAAAACTAAGAGGGAGTGAATTAGTTTTTTGCATAATTGAAGATTCTTGCAACTTTAAAAACAATTAGAGTATACTGCAATGAAAATGTTAGTTGAAAAAAATGAAAGTAAAAAAAATGAAAGTAAAGAGTATAAGGAAGAATAGGGATATACCATTTTTTATATTGGTTCACCTTCTTGTCCACTTGAAGGCTATATCGAGTTCCCTTACTTACATAAGAGATTTTATTAAATTGATGAGTTGACCAATTACAAATCTCACCCCGAGATTATGAGTACATAACACACTCAACACAGTCTCACAACCTTAGAAGAACACATCTTCTAAGTATATCTCTTCCCTTTTTCACCACACCATATGGTGAAAACTTTAACATCAACATCGACAAACAATCAAGAATGTATCTAAAGCTAGATTGCAGAAATAATTTGACACTTTAAACTTGAAATTCTTATGGTCTTGCACAATGAATAACACAATTACTCAAGTGTTTTAAGTGTATGAAACCTTAGAATAAAACAATTCACAGCAACTCAGAAAATTGTGTGAGAGATGTATAAAAGTTGTGTGTAAAAGTTCTACATGAAATGGAGAGTCTAAGTGCCTTTAAATAGGATTCAACTAGCCATCATACTCCTAAGTGAAGCTAGAAGTTGATTGAAATTACATCCATTTGTTTTGCATGAAAGTTGTTTAGTTTGGATTTGAAAATCTTGTGTAACAATTATCAATAACTGATTACTCTATCGGGTAACCGATTACCCAAAGTTTCTGACCAAATGAGTTATTGGTTATTCTATGTAGAAAATGCAGTGTAACTTATTAGTTAGTTTTGGTAACCAGTTACTCAATGCTAGTAACTTGTTACTGAGTTCAACTAACCTGTTACTTAGCTTTTTGAAAATTAAGTTCATTTTAGTTCTAAGTTAATATATGTTTCAAAAATGTTTTATCAACTTGAGCACGATGTTAAACATAAAAAAAAGACTTGGGAAACAAGTACCAATCTTAGATGTCTCTAATTTATTTTGATCTTGATAGCATTTCTTCTAAGTCTTCATGGCCTTCTTTCTTTTTCTTCTTTTTGGTGATTTTTTTGTCTTCATCAAAACATGCCAAGGTTAGGAGCAAAATCTTCTTAACAACACCCCATTTTGATGAAAACATACCAAGATCTTCTTGAGAGTTCGAGTTTTCTGACCCAACATACATGTGTTGATATAGCGTTGTGAACTTGTGTATGCTCCCCCTATCTTGTATGATCCCCTTTTGTTTTTGAATATGTGCCCTGAAAAGTTAAGTCCAAAAAACACAAAAACTCCAACCTTGACCCCCCTTTTGACTTCACCAAAGAGAAGGACAAGCTAGGTTTCCATAGGCACAAACAATATGTACATTCAAGTAGGGTGCAAGATATATAACTTTCATGAAGCCAAGGTTAGAATTATGTGATAAGTGCCAATATGTACCTAATTTCTAACACTTTTTATGGCACTTATCTTGGTTAATCATGCTTAAAATCCAACCTATAACTCACTTTTTACATAAAATATACATTGTTATAACCATTTCTTTTGTCTAAACCCTAAGGGTTTGTTTGAGAGTTGGATTTTGGAGGGGAAGGAATGGAAAAAGAAGGATTGGCAGTCATCTCACAAGTGTATTCCATGGCTCCCGAGCCTTCCCTTCTTTCCCCTCCAACATCCATCTCCCAAACTAATCATAGAGTGATTATAATCATCAAATGAATGAGACAGAGCCAAGTCTCAAGCCAACACACACAAAGAACCAAAGAATTACCAAACATGCATAAACCCGCTAGGTGTGGCCTAGCTCGGCGCCAAGTGAGTATATGAGGAAAATGTTGCTTAAGCTTGAAGAAAAGCTTACCCTCTTGGAAGTGACCTATGCTAGGCGTGTTCACACTCTAGCCAAACTTAACTTGAAGCCCAAGGAAGGACAGTAAGGCGTGACATCATCCATGAGACAAGTAAGCTTAGCCAAGTAGGAGGTGTTACCATGCATGCAAGGTTAGAGGCATATGCTAGGTGTGTGAGCTGCTTAGTTGAACCCACAATAAGCTGAGCCTAGCTTGGACAACATCATGGGTAGGCTAACCTGGTCCCCAGCTAGCCAACTGCTTGGCCAAATGAGCCCAGCACCACAACTTGGTTGGATGGTAGGTGTTGAGCATGCCAAAGAATGGGCTTAACGAGTTGATAAAATTCTATATTAAGGGATTTTGCCCCCTCATTCCAAATAATCTATTTCTAAGTCCATCTCTTCATATCTGCTCTCATATTCTAAGTATATCTCTTCCTTATCCATTCTAAAGCATCTTTGATGGAAGGCAAATTACTCATGGGTTTGGACTATGGTGTAACATTTCTTACTCTATGTATTGATTATGAATTGTGATGTAAGTTATGTGTTTTTAATCTATTGTTTAACTCCATCTACTCTTAATGCTTATTTTAGTTTGTTCACCTAAAATATGTTTTCAAAGATTCGAAGTCTTTTGTTGGATGAAATAACAAATGTTCTAAGGCCATAATGGTAGAATAGAACATTTTCCATTTCAAAATATCAAAATTAAGCAACTTGTTTTCAAAGCTATCAAGCATTGGGGATGCTAAAATGAGATGTGGCAGACTCATTCTGATGATTGCAAACCAATGAGGGATAATATATTAAACAAAGTTTGAAAATGATCCAACCTTGCCCATATCCGGGATGATTAGTTAAGGAATGATGTATGGAGGATTTGAATTACACTAAAATAACTTGCATAAAACTAATCATGTTAATAATAAAAAGTTAAGATACTTTTCATTCATAAGTTCCAAATCAACTATTCCTCTATTGAATTGTATATATGTAGTTTCTTTACTTTTTCATGCATATAACCATATTCTGTTTAAACAAACCAAATCAACATATTTTCCTTCATGATTATAATCTAAAAATAAAGTATGTCTAAATTTTATAATTAATTCCAGTGGATTGACAAAATCCTATAATATACTACAACTAAATCTTGAAAGGGATTTAAGAGTTAATATAGTAAAGGAATTTTTATAAATGTATTTATTGAAACCTTGAAACCAGATCATCAACTCTTTCAAACAACAAAAGCCTTTCAACAATATGAACCATAAAAAGACATGTGATAAGAAGATGGAATCAATATAAGCAATAATAGCATAATTATCATTAGACATAAAAGGTTCATACAAACTAAACATAGTTCAACAATTACAGCCTAAAATGCAAATACAAAGACTAAAACATAAGAACAAAACAACATCAAAGCAACAACTCCTTGACAAAATCCCTCAGACTCTTGCCTATCGCTATCATCATCGATGTCTATGTAGTGCAATCAGTTAGATAATATTCTAAATTCAGCCTGGACTTGTTGGTTGTGAATATCAAGGGCATCCATCCTTGTAGTAATGTAGCTTCGAAGGAAAACCAACTCATCCATAATAATCTGATTGGTAGGCATGGTCAAAGATGAGGATGACTCGATATGAAAGGGAAAAGGCTAATGTTTAGGTTGATTAGTGGTAGTAATATCCCCTAGAGCAAATGATTGATCGTTGTGATGTTTGATATGCATATCAAATAGGTCATGAAAGAAATCCATCTTATGCATAACATCCACATCAATCTTGTCATCTCTCGAATCAAACTCAATCTTTGTTTCCCCAAAAGTGGGAATACCAAAGTGATCAAGTATGGTTGTTATGATTATAACATAAGGTAATGAATTGTGTTTTCCTCTGAATGACCATATTTGTCACATTATCATCATAGCCTAGTTTATGGAAATATTATTTTTAATAGCATACATCAGTTGTAGTTCCAAATCATTGATTTACAAATGATCGGAAAACTTAGGAACTACAATGTAGTTAAGAAAATAATACAACAAGCGATCATCTAAAGTGAGATTTCCAACAGAGAGGATATCTCATCTTTTCACAATTTTAGCCACTACCTTTTGCTTTCTACTTTTTATTTCCCATTGAGGAAGTCTATAGATGGAATAGTAGAATTTCTTCCCATCCAAATCCTCCCATGGACAATGAAATCCAAATCCAACTTGGACTCATATGAAAGGCATGTTATGAAAAACTAAATTGAAAGTTCTCAAGTTCATGACAATATCTTGTCCTCTGATTGAAGAATACAACCTATTCTTCCTTACATTCATATTGCAATAAAATACCCTACAAGTTCATGGTAATAGGAATGTTGTACCTCAGATAACTCCAAAAGATTTTGATGTCTAAGGAGTGCTTGGAAATGGAAATTATCAAGTTCAAAAGAGTTTAACTTACCATACTTGGGGAGCAATAATGGACTTCCAAGGAAGTATTCCTGAAACACTAAGTGTTGCTCTTAATTTCTAAGAAACCTTGACAAATCCAACAGATTAGTGTTAGAAGCAGTTGGTTGACTCCTTTGAGAAGGAAAACATAGTTGGTTGGTTGAAGCAAAACGAGCAAGAAATAGGATTTCTAAGTTGTGGAGGGGGTACCACAGGTTATAGGTTAAAGAAGAAGATGTAGAATTCTGGAAAAAAAGGGAAATACATATATAAAGGGACACATAGTAATTGGTTACTCCTATAGAGTAATTGGTTATGCCTCATTCAGTAATTGATTACTCATTAGAGTAATAACGTATTGTCCTCAGTTATTGAATTCTTCAGGTACCCAACACCTACTAATCGGTTACTCTACCATAATAATTGATTATTGATCCAAAAATGTGAAATTGAAGCATTTAAACATATAAGAGATCAAGTAGGCATGCAATAATCACCCTGAAGCAAACATATAAGAATATAGACATGTTTTAAGATAAGTCAGCTTCATCTAAAATACCTAGTTGTCTTCTAATTTTGTAAAAATGTTCTTTTGCTAAAGGCTTAGTAAATATGTATACAAGTTCGTCATCAATATCAACAAACTCTAAGAGTATATCTTTCTTTTGAACATAGTACCTTAGGAAGTGATGTCTTATATCAATGTGTTTGGTTCTAGAATGCATAATTAGATTTTTTGTGAGGTTTATAGCACTATTATTATCACATTTCACAGGAATGCATCCCAAGTGCAAACCATAATCACACAATTATTGCTTGAGCCACAACATTTAGGAACAAGAACTACCTACTGCAATTTATTTTGCCTCAGCAGTACTTATAGCAACATAGGCTTGTTTGTGCATGAACATTAGTCTAAAGCATTTCCTAAACTATGGCAAGTACCACTTGTACTTTTCCTCTCAGTTTTGAAACCAACAAAATCTGATAACCAACCAAGTCACACATACTTCCCTTAGGATACCACTGTCCAACATCTGTCGTTCCTTTCAAATACTTCATATTTCTTTTGACAATGACAATATGTGACTCTTTCAGATTTTATTGATATCGTGCCTACAAGGAGACACTAAACATAATATCAAGTCTAAAAGAAGTAAGATAAAGAAGGGAACCAATCATACCTGATACTTGGTTATATCTATGCATTTACCAGCCTCATTTGTATCAACATATGTGTTAGATCCCATAGGGATGGCAATCTCTTTGCATATGTCTATCTCAAATATTTTTAGCAAGTCCTTGCATTATTTGGACTGATTGACAAAGATACCATCCTCCATTTGCTTGATCTGAAGTCCAAGAATGAAATATAACTTTCTCATCATGGATATTTCGAATTCATCTTGCATCATCTTACCAAATTCGCTACACAATTCATTGTTAGTTGAACCAAATTTTTTATCATCCACATATATTGGAACAAGTAAAGTATGATGTTTTATTTTCTTTATAAATAGTGTATCGTCAACCTTGCCTTTCACAAAACCCTTTTCACTTAAATTTTTTGTTAATCATCGTTTATGGCTTTAGGTTTAAAGACAATAACAATTTTACTTATACCAATGATTTTCTTTTGTTGTTCTCACCATAGGTAACAATGCTCTTAGTTCTTGGAGATTATTGTAAAACTTTGGATCATCTCATGTTATATGCCTTGAACAACTACTGTCATAATACCATATTTTTACATATGGCTTTCAAGCACTCATACAAAAACAAATTAAAATGAAATTTAGGTACCCAATGTGATTTGAGTCCTACGGGGTTAGCAACTTTCTCAACCCAAACATATTGGCCATATGGAATACCAATTTTTCTAATATAACATGATTTAGGTGTATGACCTTCATTTTTATAATAAAAGCACGTGGGTTGATTTGATATATCCTTAATTTTGATTTAAACCAAAAGTTTTTGTGTATACCTTCCTCTTGAACATGTTGCATGCTAATCTTACATGTATTTATAGAGACATTTTCAACTTACTATTTGCATGTTGGCTATTAGTATAGCTTAGACCTTTCAGGTCATTAGTATGCCTTTGGTTATTTAAAATGTTATCCATCTTATGAGTACTATTCATGAACATATTCATTTCTGGATTTAATGAAACGATTTTCATTTCAAGAGTATCACACTTTGGACACTTTATGTAATCATCATTTGATTTAGATTTTAGGTTATCCAAATCCTTTTGTAAAATTCTGTTTTGACTAGTTCTATAGTTTTTTTTTGTTTAATGCATAATATAGAGAGTCTAATAAATTCTTCATGCAATTCACTAAAAGCAATATGTAACTCAAAATACAGAAATTTATCATTTTGATCAGAGTTACTAACGTCATAGTCATCTTGTAATTGGTGTGAAACTATCAAGGAAAGATGTGCTTGTTTCTCTCCTTTTGTTTCTGAATTTGAACCAACATCATTATCTTATGATATGCTATTTTTTCTTCTATGCTACTTGTCCGTCTTTCTTTTTATAGCATGTTATTTTGGTAAAGCTGGACAATAAACTTTAAGATGATCTAGTATTCTCTGGTTTCGTGTCTCCTTTCTAGAGTGTCCCAAATTTCTTTTGAACATTTTCAATTTGACACTCTAAAGAATTCTTTTACTCATAGAGTCGATGTTATAATGTTTTTGGCTTTAAGATCATATTGGATGCTATTTTTCTCTTCATTGGTCCATGCACATTTTGGTATAGGATGCTTAACTCCATTAAAAACCATGTTGGGTTTAAATAGACCTTATTGCATTGAGTGCCATATATCTAAGTCTAGGGACTCTATGAAGATTCTCATTTTGAAGTTCTAGAATGCATAATGTTCTCCAATTAAACTTGGAGGTCTATTAATATCATAATATTCTCCTAGAAAACACTTAGAGCCTATTTAAAATGTTAGGATCTTGGAAATAAATTTTCCAACCTAAGCTCTAGTACCAATTGTAAGTATAAGATGACAAGCTAAGAAGGGTGAATTAGTTTTTTGCACAATTGAAGACTTTTGCAACATTTAAAACAATTAGAGTATAGTGCAACAAAAATGTAAGTTGTAGAAAATCAAAGTACAGAAATGAAAGTAAAGAGTATAAAGAAGAATAGAGATATAACATTTTTTATAATTGTTCACCTTCTTGTCCACTTGAAGACTATGTCCAGTCAACTTGCTTATACAAGAGACTTTATTGATTTGATTAGTTGGTCAATTATAAATCTCACCATGAGATTCTGAGTATAGAACACTCTCACAAAAATCTCACAACCATAGAATAATACATCGTCTAAGTATATCTCTTCCCTTTTTTCCACCATACCCTATGGTAAAAAGTTACAGCAACTTTGACAAATAATGAAGAATGTATCTTTAACAAATTATTTATGCAACTTTGCATAAATAATTTGACACTTGAAAACTTGCAATACTTATGGTATTTCACAATGAATAACACAATATGTGCAAGTGGTTTAAGTGTATGAAAACTTAGAATAAAACACTTGAGAACAACTCAAAATTTTCTGAATGTTTATCACAAGTTACTTACAAGAGTGTTTAGGGCTCTAAGTGCCTTTAAATAAGCTTCCATGTTTGGTCCCACAGGGCGCTGTCACTCACCTAGAGGGGGTGAATAGGTGATACAATACAAAATTATCGTTGCTCGATAAACGAAGAGAAAACACAAAATTATACACTATTTAATCGATTATACACATATTTAATCGATTAACTCGATCTACTATTAATCGATTAACTAAACACCTAAATGAATTATTTAGTTCTTTTTCAGTGAAAATAATTTTCTTTCCATCTCCAAGATTACCAAAATTCCATTAAACTTATACGCACTTATTACAGATAATTAAGAATAGTAAATGCACAATACAAAATATGCAATTAACACAAAATTATATGCATGCCAAGTTAAGTAAATCAAGTAATGTGAAAATGTAAAAAGATAAGGGAAAAGAAGAATGAGACATGACTTTCATTCTGGTTCGTTTGCGGGTCCACTTGCAAACTACATCCAGACTTCCCCTTCTGATCTTGAGAGATTTTTCTTCACTATTGAAATTAACTGTTCGTTACAAACACACTTTCAATACAAAACACAAGACACTACTTTCTTGATCTCTAGGAACGTGACAACCTTGGTTTGACCTCACTCTCGCCTACTAAGATCTTCTATCATTTCGCGATTAGGCCTCAACCAGGTATCACTCAATACCAAGATCTCTTGCTTATCGTGAAGACACACCTAAAAACAACTAGGATTTTTCCCAAACCTATTCTCTTTATATGGTGATATAACACACCAAGAGAATATGTTGTTGCCTTGTCTAACAATTTTCTTCAAGTTATATGTGCACCTCAATGTACAGATTTAACACTCTTCTTACAATCTATGAACCATTCTAAAAGATCTCACAATTACAAAAGATATGCAAGTTAGAGCTTATGATTTCCTAAACCAAAATGTGTAAACTTTTATTTCGAATATGTGTTCTCTAACTCTATGAATCAATGTTCATATCAATTATGAAGCAATATGAAAAACTTGGGTTAATATACCATTCTATTTTAAACTGCAGTTAGTCGATTATATCTTAAACTTAATCAATTAACGGGTTCGTGAAAATAACATAAAGCAAAAATAGTAACAACCCTTAATCGATTAAACCCATACTTAATTGATTAATAACAACCCTTAATCAATTAAACCCATACTTAATCGATTAACAAGTTCCAAAGAAATCAATGATTAATCGACTAAGTATCACTTAATCGATTAATGGTTTTCTAAAAATATGTCTCAATAATGAATGAACTTCCTACATGATTTATAAACTAATGATGCATGTCTTTGTATGATGTATGATTTAAAAACACTTTTTAAATGCTTTCAAAACATATGATCATGTATGTATGTATGTGCATGTAAATCATGTATGTATGCATATAAGTCCCATTTTAGTTATGATTGATTTTAGCTCGTGAGACTTCCATTGGGGTTTATCCTAGCCTAGACTCCTACTAAGCAAGCATCTTAAGACCTAATAAAGATATTAAAGACTTAGGCTCTAGATCTTCTTTTGAATGCTTTGCCTTGTATGAACTTGAGTATTGATTTTATTTGACACTTTTTTTTGGTTGATTTGCTCATCCCTTCAAGTTTGTCCTTGATCATAAGTCATATTGTCGATTCTTATCTGTATTGAACTTTATCTTCCTTTGTCTTTCATCAACCTTTGTCTTCCGTCAAAATATATGTGTCTTTTGTCTTCATCAAAATATATGTGATGCATGCTTGTATATACACTCTTGCTCATTCATGCATGCTTGCATCTTCAATCTCTCCCTTTTTTATGATAACAAACACTTGTTGACACTTGTTAACAACTTGTTGGATCTGACAATTCTTTGTTGGATCTGCTTGATGATAATCAACTATGTTTTGCGATGTTCTTGTAAGTTGATGTGCATTACCCCTTTTTACTCCCCTCAATTTGAGCATCGAGTGTTTTATTCTTTTTCTTTGCGGAAGCCTCAACTTATCTTCTCCTGTAAGTCCTGCAAAACATAAACAACAAATTTTCCCCCCTTTTGTCATGATCAAAAAGCAAAGTGATATGTGAAAGTATATTGCCAAAAGAAAGGAAAAATAATACAATTTCTACTAATGTTAATCGATTAAAATAGTCCTTAATTGATTATGTGATTCACTTTTGCACATAATTGCATTTTATGTGATGGATAATCGATTATGACCTGTTGTTAATCGATTAAACCTATTATTATGACAAAATACAGTGCATGCCATATGCTATATGCGGAAAGTTATACAATTTGATATCACTAATTTCATACACTTGTTTTATACCTATTATGTACATTACATGAACGCATTCGTTTATGATACCATTTGTTTATGCCTTTTCCATTTATATACCACCACTTGTTGGTTGAAAGTTAAGCACAATTAGATTAATGTAGTAGATTTGAAAATTACTAAGCATTCATTCATCATTGATTAAATGGTTACAAAAGTGATATAAACAATACACAATTCAATTTGAAAGCACATGACCAATATATTCATAGCATGTCATGTTATTACAATTCAAGTCAAAGCACAAAGACAAACTAACAAATTTGGAAATTAAACGCAATAACCAAAAGATTAAAAAAACCATAAGCTCCTAAAATATCACCTAACTAGGACACACTAGACATCCACAGCTAGCTAGGAGGCGGTTGCTGAAATCCACCAATGGAACTGAACAAAAAGTGAAGTTGCTCGAGTCGACTCTGATTTTCTTCATCTTGTCTTCAAAACTCTGCCATGAGCCTATCTTCCGTAGATTGCATCCTTGAGATTCATTTAGGTGTTATTCCATGGCATCCATAGGAGCCAAATCAAGTGAAGGTGCTTGAGGCATATTAGACGCCTCGTCATTTTGTTGCCTCTGGTTTTGCTCACCTTGCTCACCACCTTCTTCTTCAGACATTTCCGATTCCATAATGGTCCTGTAGTCCTCTTGATACATTCATTCACCTCCGTATTTATAGATACTCATCTTGTGAATGATGTTCTCATGGACGATGTGCTCACTAGGATTTACACTAATTATCTCTACGCCAGATGTGTTGACCCTTAGATGATTAATGATACGAGAGATAAAGATCCCATATGCCAATAGTCTTGAAGAAGATGGTGCAATGCCATACATCACTTTTAGAATCTCGTTGGGCCAGCTTATTAAAATTCCTTCTCTAACAATAAACATAAGCTTCAAATCATTTACTGTTGGTTGTGCATGATTTGTGTTGTACTGAACCAATATGTATGTTATTAAGTAGTGTAAAAGCCTATTTTCTATGGTTAAAGAACCTGCCTTTGGGAGCTCACCTCAGACAAAGTAGTGTAGTCCCCTTACGCATGACTTATACATCTCTGTAGAGTCATGCATGCTCCATTTGTCATCGTTGCAGTCTCCAAGGGAACCACCCCATCACAAGCCAAGCCTCCCACATCCATAAACAACATATTGGTTAGCAAAATCAGCTTCCCTTGCACCATACTTCTATATCCACCATCCTTGTATTGAAAGTTAGCATAGAACTCCCAAACTAGAAAGGGGTAAATGTTGCCATTTAATTCTAGAAATCGTACGACCCCTTGTGTGTCCAATTCATGCGGGAATTGAAATCCATGCTCCACCATCGATGCGATGTCGGCATATTGCATGTATGTAGGTTTCTGGCTTACGAACCTTGCCAAACTCTCTTCTTGAAGAGAAAGAGTATAAAATAGGTCTACACTCATGGATGGATTCTGCCCAGTGTTGGAAGAAGAAGACACACCTGTATTGAGATTTCTCGTTTGTCTAGGATGATGAAGAGAACTATCTAAACCAGCAGTACGTTTTACTCTCTTGGGTCTGTCATTAATCATTTTGCAGAAATAAAGGATGGATAATCGATTAAGAATGAAATACGAAGTTAGGGTTTAGAAAAGGGGGTAAACTTAGGTTTTTCAATTTCAACCGAATTGGTGTGTTAGATGATTAGTGAAGGAAAGAAAAAGAGAATGGGTAGCTCTAATCTGAGTTTGAGGATGAATTGTAGGATCAATTTTAGACGAGAAGACAAATTGCACGAGGTTAGGGTTTGAACAAATGTCACTCAGAACTGTGGTTGAATCTGTTTTATGACTGCACTTAATCGATTAACCTTTGTGTTAATCGATTAACGAGATTTGAATTTTAACACAGTGAATCAATTATGTTCTAGTTTAATCGAATAAGATTTTGAAGAATTTTCAGCCCAAATAATCGATTTAGAGAACATATAATCGTTAAAGACAAATAGAAAAAGCCCAGGTAATCGATTAAAACACAGAACAATCGATTAAATAAGTCACAAAACCAGATTCTGGCACAATTTGAATTAGTTTAGAGCATAATTTTCCTATCCTCTTTTGGAGATGGCTTAATCAATCATTAAATTCGCATAGGCTTTCTAAAGAATAGTTTTGGTGAATTTGCATTAATATGATATTTAACTTGTTGTGCTTCAACATGATTTAACTTGAGAGCATGTAAATGTGAAACATAAAGCATTAGGCCTAAGAGTGATTTATGGGGGATTTCATATTTCATGATTCTTGATTTTATAGCCTCACTAGGATTTTATGATAGACTAGTTAGAACACTTAACGTAGGTAATACTTAGAGTTTGGAAAGTATACCTTATTTACCTTTGTAGCACAATACTTCCTAACTTCAAGCATTTGTGTTGACAAGTTGCTCATAAGTTTTGTAATACCTTTATCTTTTGGTGATAAGTCAAAGAAGTTGGATCTTCTCACCTTCTATGTGCCTAGAACACTTGTTGCACATATGAAAGTTGAAGTTCATATGTCCTTAGGCACAACTAAAAACACAATTACTTGCATTTCTTGGGTACCCAACTAATCTTGGGTCCCTTGATGTTTGTAACTTGGGGATTTTGTTTCATAGTAATCCACATACAATTTCCATTTGGAACATTATGCATTCTACCAATACATGCATTCAACGTATGACCATACAATCCATAATAAAAACAAGTAGGGGATTCAAGATATGAAATTTTAGCACATCTACCCGTTTCTTGTGAAATGTATTATTTGCATACATATATCCCAAACTAGATTTAATCCCAACATTTTTACATGTATGAAGTAAGTTGTTTGGTTTCCATGCAAATTACTTTCATTTTCATTTTTACACGTATTAAATTATTTTCATTAGCAATTTTATCCGTTTGGAAATTATTTTCATTTTCCATGCAAATGCAATTTTCACAAGTAGATATCATATTTAAATTAGAAGTACAATTACATGAAGAGTTAGCAGATTTCTATATTCATTTTAACTAACATTTTAAGATCTTCATGCATTTCAACATAAGCATCATAAAGGATGTTATACGTGGGAAGTATATCATAATTTGAAATAGAATCGGATGAGTGTACCTCACTAGGATCATCTTGCTTACTTAATTTGTAAGAATTCAAATTTTGAGCCATTAGACAAATCTTGTTTGACTTTTCATATTCCGAGATGCTAGTTGATGAATCATTCTCTTCAGGTTCATCCCAAACGATGTATGCCTTCTTAGCTTTGATGTCACGCAAGTCTTTCTTGTGATCATGTTCAATCTTCTTGGAAGAAGTAGGGCATGTGTATCTCATGCTGTTAGATATCAGTGGTTACGATACACCTAGAAGAGGAGGGTTGAATAGGCGTAGCGGTTAGAATATCCACTTTTCGAAACTCAACACTTAATGCTGAATCACCCCGATTTAATCGATTAAAAGAATGAAGATAATCGATTAACGCACTTGACTTAATCGATTAAAACAGAAACAGTAAGCTTAGGCAGATTCGGTTTCTTGCACGACAATTAAC
>NC_032018.1:8273807-8274493 GCF_001865875.1 Lupinus angustifolius
TGCAACTTATGAGATCAGTTCTGAAAACGCAGTTTATATAGAATCAGTTCTGCAGCCCAGTTAATCGATTAAGACCTTGGTTAATCGATTAACGTTGTTTAAAAACGTAACTGATTCTGTTTTCCAAGTTTTTCAGTTTCAACAGCTTTTCAAAAAGTTAGGTTAATCGATTAACTCATGCCTTAATCGATTAACAACATATTTTCATATGTATTTTCAATTATAAAAACTCAAATATGTTATGCACTTGATTCATACATGTTTAACACTAAGTTTATGCCTAGGATGCACAGATACATGTATTTATGTGATGCATGAACATATTATGAATGACATATCTCAAAGATGAAATGATTTAAAGTTTTATGCATATGAGACATGTGTTATGGTTACCTAAGCCTTAGACTCAACCTAAACTAGTCTCTAGTCTAAGTCTAGTACCAATCAAAAAACTTAAGCATGTTGATATGTTGATGATCTTCAAGCTCTTATTAGCAAACGTTGTCCTCATCAAAACCATGACATATAATGAGAGAGCTTTCCAAAGTGTTCCTCTTGACATGCACACTTTCAATCTCCCCCTTTTGAATGATGACAAATACTACAAACATTGCATCAATTGTAATAGCAATTGTTTGATGAATTAGCTTGAAGATTGTGTTGGCATGATTGATATGATGCGCAAA
>NC_032018.1:8274593-8276058 GCF_001865875.1 Lupinus angustifolius
CTTTTCTCCCCCTTTTGACATTATCAAAAAGATAACCCAGGTCAAAAATGAGGCAGAGATATGAGTTAAGCATAAAACGAAGTTAATGGATTAATTTGGGATTTAACAATTAACCTGTTTTATTTTTGGGTAAATTGAACAAATGCGCTTGATTAGACAACAGAAATAGCGAATAGGAAAAGAGAACGGCATACAAGATTTAATCAAATAGTAAGCAATGTTATCAACATAAAATCTCATGATCAAGAACCATTCGCATAACCAAATAAGCTATTCAACATAATTAAGCAAAATTAATGGCATAGCATAAAGAGTCAAAGAAGTCAGCAATTATTACAAACCATAATATGTCAATCAAGACAGATAAAGAGACACGAATAAGTCCTGAAAACAGAAACAGTAACTGAATCCATAAAGTGCCATAAAGAAGAAATAAACCTAAGGGTAAGATGTCCTAGGTCTAAAGTCTTCTAAACTATGGTTGAGGTGGAGGATGGTCAATCTGATCATGAGGAATAGCAATGTTCTGGTCACCCCTGATAAGTACAGATAACTTCTGAAATTCTTAACAAAACATAGCATTCTGAGCTTCAGCAGTAGATTGAGTCATATTCCTCAACGCCTGAAATTGGTTTTCTGAATAGGCAGTCTGACGCTCTTCATACTGTTCCTTGCCTGCAAAGTATGAGTCTTTCAACCATTGGAAGTGAAGATCCATACGGTTGTTAAGCCGTTGCTCCATAGCTTCCATCTGAGCTAAACCAAAAGCAGAGTCCTGTGATGCTGTCCTAGAAGGCTCCCCCTGAGTTTAGCATTCTAATCACCCATGCCACCCTGATTATCATCAGCGAACAAACCCAGATCAAAAGTAGTGTAGTCCTCCTGGTATTGTCAAGTAGTGCCATACTTGTATATACCCATTTTATGAATGAGGCTTTCACCAACCAGATGATCCTTATCAGTATACTCAATAATGATGGTGTCAGAAACATCAATGTGTAGATAATCCACTATGCGTGAGATGAAAATACTGTAGGGAAGCAGCTTGGACTGAGATAGAGACACATTGTTCATAATTTTCAAAATTTCCTCAAGCCAGTTAATCATTACATTATTCTTCACAGCATACATGAAACGCAAATCATTCACAGTAGGCTGTGCGTGATTTGTGTTCCTCTGTACCAGAATGTAAGCAATGACATAATGCAACAGCCTGTTCTCAACAGATAACGACCCAGCTTTGGTCAGTTGACCTTGAATATACAAGTGAGGACCTCGAAGGAATGATTTATAAACCTCAGTAGGATCAAAGTTATCCTTAACCCAGGAACAATCTCCTATTATATAACCAGAAGATGACAAACCACCGACATTCATAAACAGATCATCATTAAGCTCAAACAAGTTACCAGAAATCATAGACCAGTACTTTCCATCCTTATATCTAAAATTCGCATAAAATTCC
>NC_032018.1:8276158-8276866 GCF_001865875.1 Lupinus angustifolius
CTTCCTTACATTTATCCATATCAAATTTCTTTAGTAGCTCTTTGCAGTATTTTGACTAATGGATGAAGATCCCACTTTCTAGCTGCTTTATTTGAAGTCCCAGAAAGAATGTGAGTTCTCCCATCATAGACATTTCGAAATCCCCCTGCATCATCTCAGAAAACACTTTACACAGAATATCATTAGTAGATCCAAATATTATGTCATCTACATAGATTTGTACAAGTAATACATGATTTTCTGATTTACGAATAAAAAGCGTTGTGTCAACCAAGCCTCTCTCCAACCCTTTTTCCAAAAGAAAGGTACTTAGTCTATCATACCAAGCTCTAGGAACTTGCTTGAGACCATAGTGTGCCTTTTTAAGTTTATAAATGTGGTTCGGATATTTAAAATTTTCAAAACCAGGCGGTTGATCAACATAGACTTCTTCTTGAATGTAGCCATTCAAGAAGGCGCTCTTTTTACGTCCATTTGAAATAATTTGAAGTTCATAATAGATGCAAAGGAAAGAAGCATCCTGATGGCCTCTAATCTGGCTACAGGGGCATAGGTTTCATCATAATCGATACCTTTCTCCTGGTTGTAGCCTTTGGCCACCAAGCGTGCTTTAATTCAAATGATTAAGCCTGATTCATCAAGTTTGTTTCTGAAGACCCATCGAGTACCAATCACGGGATGATCTTTAGGTTTAGGGACCAAGTCCCA
>NC_032018.1:8276966-8277276 GCF_001865875.1 Lupinus angustifolius
AACCGAAAGTGTGAAGATGGGATATGTTTGGTTTCGGCCTTTTAAAAGTTCATAAGGAGTTTTATTCAAATTAGGCCTTAAAAGTACTCGATTTATAACATAACATGCAGTATGAACTGCATCTACCCAGAAGTATTTGGGGGTGTTACTTTCATTAAGCATGGTTCTCGCTAATTCTTCTAAAACGCGATTTTTCCTCATAATAACTCCATTTCGTTGTGGATTGCGAGGAGCAGAGAACTGATGCAAAATGCCATGCTTATCACAGAATTTGTCGAACTGAAAGTTCTCAAATTCTCCCCCGTGGTCA
>NC_032018.1:8277376-8277647 GCF_001865875.1 Lupinus angustifolius
CAACTAGTTTGTTTGATGATAATTTATCTAGATGTTTTACATGGATATGTGCAACGCGTCTATGCCAAAGCCAGATGTCATCTTATTTAGAAATAAAACATTTTGAAAATAAAGTAGTGACATCATCCAAATTAACCATGTAAATATTATTTATACGATGACCAACAAATTTACGTTATTAGATAAAATGTCACAAATAATACAACAATCAAAATCGAAAGACACACGGTTACCTTTGTCACAGAGTTGGCTTATACTCAAGAGGTTATGT
>NC_032018.1:8277747-8278167 GCF_001865875.1 Lupinus angustifolius
CTTTTCCGCACTCGTGGCAAGTGAAGCGATCTTTGTTGTTCTTGCCTTTGTTGGTTGATTCCTTCGCTTCTTTATTTTGAAACTTTTTGTGTCCTCCTTTTCTTTTTATGAATTTGCTAAATTTCCGAATAAGGAGACCCATAGTTTCATCATCCAGATCAGAGTCAGATTCATCATCATCTTTCTCTTTTTTTGCTTTTTTTGCTTTGGATTCCACAATTGCAGTCACCTTTGGTTGCCATTTCCTGTCAAGACAACGCAAAATTTTATTAGTTAGTTCACATCTGGCAAAAGATTTATCTAGAGCAACTAAATGATTCACAATATGAGTAAATCGCTTTTGCATATCACTGATTGATTCGCTAGGTAACATGCGAAATAACTCATATTCGTGGGTCAGCGCATTTAATCTAGCGCGCT
>NC_032018.1:8278267-8278628 GCF_001865875.1 Lupinus angustifolius
GTTGAATCACCCCGATTTAATCGATTAAAAGAATGAAGATAATCGATTGACGCACTTGTCTTAATCGATTAAAACAGAAACATTAAGCTTAGGCAGATTCGGTTTCTTGCACGACAATTAACCGATAATGAAATAAATACACAGAGCTTACAATTTTATAAGAGTATTAACAGTTTAGCAAAGATACAAAATATAGCAATTAATTCTACTATACAAGTTAACCGATTAAATGCAATAAAGAGAGAAAGAGAGAAAAAATCTTGCAACACGATTTTTATCCTGGTTCGTTTGCGTGTCCACTTGCAAACTACATCCAGGCCTCCCGGCTGATCTGGGAGATTTTCTTCACTATAATTGAATC